>NW_010553979.1:2616-18539 GCF_000687285.1 Phaethon lepturus | reverse complement strand
TTTCCCTTAAGACACAGCTACCACCTGTAATGGCAAACCATGTAAATAGCTGGTTAAACACTACTTCTATTGTTGTGAGCGTGTCTCTACGTTCTGTTTAAATTGGTGCCTGGTCTCTGAGAGTGAGAAAATGTCTCCACTGGAGTTGCAGATAGTACGAGCTCTTCCAACTGGATGTTTTCTGGGCTGGCAAAAGTGGCTGTCCCCATTCTCCAGCCTGGGAGTTGGGGGGGTGTCCAAATAAAGATAGAAATAAATAGGGTATTTCAAACAGCCAGGACAGCAATTTTAAGTGCAACAGAGCTGACACTTTGTTCATTAATTCTAAACTTTAACTCACTGCTGTTTCCTCTCATTGCCTGTCTTATCTGGAGGTATCACAGAGTGGTGGATTTTTACCTTGAGGATTGGTGTTCTTCACTTTGGCACATATAATGACAGTTCTTCCCTTATCTAGCCTGTGCCACTGGCATTGGGCCATCAAAGTATCTTGTTGTTTTAAACAAGCTCCGTGTTTCTTCTGCGATCCCATTTGGCAGCTACTCTCCCCAGCTGTTTCTGTGGCAGCCAAACTCTGGTGTTATGTGAGAAGGCAGCATGCCTTTAAGAACCAGTCAACAATCCTTTTTCCTTTTTGAGGTGAAAAAAATCGATTTTTGATAAATTTTTGCATATAGGTCTTCTGGAAAGAGGCCTATTGTTTCAAACTGATCAGCAATAATAAGCAAAGGCATCCTCAGCAGCTTCCCTAGCCTGCTTACGAGGCAGACAGGTTGAGTGACTCTTCAGTAGTTGGGCTGTGATTCTTTTCCAAAGGTGACTGTAAAGACAGTTAACATACACCTTCTTTTCTAACTCCTCTAGGCACTTCGAGATGAGAAACAAAACAAATGTCATTTGGGACATTGCTCCGTGCTTCAAACGTTTCTTCCAAAGGGTTCACTTTGGAGTGTTTAACTACCTCATTTGTCTTCTGTTTCAGTAGCTTTGCCAGGCTTTGGTACCATCTTTATCACTGGCTACACTGCCCCGAAGCGTATGGCCTCTTCTGAGAAACTTGATAATTTTTTTTGTAGTAGAAGCCTTCTGCAGTCAGATTGGAATCCAGGGCAAACACCTCCCTTTAACCTTTCCAGAGTTTATTCAAAACAATACCAATAGTCACAATACTCGTACCTTCCTACAGCCTCTCAACCCAAAAGATCCTCAAGTGCTTTATTTTTCCTGAGTCACTTCCCTGGTGTTTGACATGCAGGACTGCTGGAGGAAGTCAGCAGCAAATAAAGCCTTTCCAGAACATTTCAGAGTGAAGCCAGACATGAGAGTTTGATTGCACAGCGAGAATTTCAGGAGGCAGAATATTATTTCATGATCTTGAAATTGTCAGGACAGTGTGTGGGACCTGCATACAAATACATACCAAATACAACAAATATCATTGAGGCATTTCTTTGACTGCAAATCACCAGGAACGTCACTTGCTCTCTCATGTAAAAATGCACTATTTGAATCTGGTGCTGTGATCCTTTGTAAATAAATTAAGGCAAGAAAATATAACCATTGCTAATTTAGTCCTGTATTGCAAAGTAGCTCAACAATAGGATGCAGTGTGAAACTGAACATCAGAAAGCATGGAAAGTTGTGTTCAGTCCTTTTCCTGTTTTCTAATGTCCTTCCCTCTTCTGTCTCCATCAATTAATCTTCCATGTTGTGCATATATGGAACTTTTAAGTGCTTGGCAGCTGCACAAGATTATTCTTGAAAATATAAGGAGATTTTCTACTGCTTATCTGGAGGGGTTGGTGACAGATACCCACTGTGTTTGTCCAGTGTGTCTAGCATCTCTTCCTTAGGCTGCGTGGAGTCTCTGTGGTATCCAGTCACATTTGTGTTACAGCCACATAACACTGCATCAACAACCTAATTTATTTTTATTGTAAACATCTGGGTTAGATGAATGACACATCTTATTAGTGGTTGTCAGTGGAGATGTATTCACGCCACTCTCAGAACTCTACCTGGAGCTCAGACCATTTTGTGACTTTAACATTGAATAAGAAAGGGTTCTTTTATCCCAAACTATCCAAAAGATAAGCTTTTATTTTTATTTTTCCTTTTCTTTTTTTCCTTTGGTGACAAATGGGAAAGAACTATTTGGAGATAGCTGTTGTATATTTGTCTAGCTCTGCTTGGCGGTAGCAGATGGGCTTCAAGAGGCTAGCTGAAGAAAATAAAATTGCATTTCCTAGCAGGCAAGGTCTGAATCCTTGAAAATCATGGATGATTTGCAAATCCCTAAACTCCTGTTAGTATTTATAGTGAATAAATTGCCCCAGATATTTCTCAGCCAGAGAACATGGGGTGCTTTTCTTCTTGACCTGCTTCCCCTGCAGTTGCCAGCCCTCCCTAGAGTGACTGGAGGAGATGACAGTTTCTGGAGAGGCTGGCCAGAGTAAGCCAGATGTCCTGCCTGACTTTACTCTTGTCCCCAGTGTGGTGCTGGGATGCATTTTGCTGGAGCTTCCATTTCTGATTGTATGTATGTTTATATGGATTCATGACGCACACATGGAGTGTGAATGGCCACACGTGGTCACGCCTTACAGAAGTGTTTCTGTGCCGCTCATGAGCCACTTTGCACACATCCAGGTGCTCAAAGGCTGTTGCAAGGAATGAATCTCAATCGGTTACAGGCAGTATCCTCATGGTGTCTTGTTCAGATGGCACACCTGGCCTCCTTTGCACGTTGCATCTCTGATTTTGGCAACCTGGCCCAGCCCAGTTTTCTTAATTCAGTGTCTTGTAGCATACATATCCCTACATTCACCATCAGCTGGTGGCAGAGTATTCTGGCAATGGGAATGGTGCTGCCACTTAGGACACAATTTATTAGTATGCAAACACCTATTTTGGGTAACGTTAAAACATTAAATAAAATGTGTAAAGGCTGATCATTGCGGTACTACCTTCCTTTTTGTTGCGTTTTTATACCATGTGTTTTCTGTTTGGGTTGCTATAACACACAGATCTGCATTTGCAGTTCCATGGGACAGCGCAAAGATTAATTACTGGAAAATGTTTCTAAGTATTATTTGATGTGTTGCAATTCCTTTGTATTACACCTGCCATTATAAAAATGATGTTACAATGAATGTACATTTTAAACAAGCTGCTAACCATGTAACCTGGGGATTGGAAGGAATCCCCATTTTACATTCACTTGCATGTCTTTTAGTGTTTGAAAAGAAAATTGCTTTATGTTTGGAGGTTTTATTTTTTCATATGCAAAGTGTTTCAAGTCGGTTACCTCATCTAATGCACTTGCCTCATAAGAATCCCCAGGGCTTCCTCCAACAACTTCAACAAGTTTCTCAGTTTAATTATGAGTGCAATTATTGATCTGGCAACATGAAACATAGTAATGGCAAATTTCCTCTGAACAAGTCACTTAAGGAGGATTTCCATGGGACTCTTGCCCCTTCAGCTTGGTCCTTCCTAAAAAAAAAGCCAGATCAGGTTCTTACTCAGCACTGCTAACTTCTAGTTATTTTTATGACTAAGGAAGTTGTTTAGCTTTCAGAATCTCCTTCTTCTTTCTTGCTGCTATTAAGTTGCCTTTACAATTAGAGACTAGAACAATTTTTGGATTATCATTTTCTTCCACTTTGCTTGCCATTTCCTGAGTCTCTTATGAGTGATAAAAATGGGGTGGTCCCCATGTCTGCTCAGACAGGGAGCTCTGTGTTGACTCTTGCTGGAGACACTGGTGGGTGCAGAGGTGGGAAGCTAAGTGGCAGGTGTACCACCTTTACAGAGCTATTGCTTCCGTCCAAGACGCTAGGAAAACTGGCACAAACCTAACAACATATGAAAGCACAAATGGGGAGGAGCAGAGCACTTATCCAGCATAGGACTGGACTGTCCTATTCACCTTGGTAAAAAAATTAAGAGAAAGCTGTGGAGTATTTAATGGTAAGATGCTGGAAAGAAGAACATCTCTCTGACATTTATGGTGCTGATTCTTGGAACGCAGAGATCCTGCAAGCAAGTGTGGCAGCTCTAAGACCCCTGCTACTTTTACCTCATCTGATGCTCGTTTGAAGAAAGAGCTGCTTCAGAAACTCAGATTCTAGGTTTTTTCCTCTACTGTTGTCAATCCTGCCAGATCTCCCAGTCCCAAACAAGCTTAGGTCTATGTTGGCAGAGGATAATGTCACTTCCAGGATATGCTAAGGTCCTGATAGTATCCAAATCAAAGCTGTTACAGGGAAGACCGGACTATGGCTCTTGCTGTCTGTGTGCCATCTGCATCTCTCAGGACTAAGGCCTCTTCCCATTCCCAATGGAACAATTAATGTCATGTTGGGAACTTGATTTCTGCTTCTCAGACTTTCCAGCTCCCATGAAGAATCTCAGGGACCAGCATATCCTTCCTTTGCATTACCTTGTGTCACCTGTTAGACTTCTGTTGCTGCCAAGCAGGAGAGAGTCCAAACCATATTTAACCAACTGCTATTCAAGTAGGAGGTGAATGTGGGTTTCTGTAGTCATTTCTACTGAGAGGAGACAAAAGCTGTAGGTAACCTGTTGTGCTTCTTGGTTTGCTTGAGAAACTTCATCTGCTGGGACTGCAGTTTGCTTGAAGCAGTGGATCTCAGCAAAGTCACCTTCAAGCAGGTCTCCAGCATTAGGAGGCACAGCAGAAGGGCTTCCTCATCGGTTGCCAGGGACAGAAGGTTTGAAGAAGCTGTGGAAGTTTGTCTCAGGGGAAGGGCAGCAGGGAGACAGAGAGGAAGCAGCCTGCTGTAGCTTTAAAGGTGGTACTGAGTAGCGATGCATTCGGAAGGACGTAGTTGACTAAAGGGATCCAAAGCTTGTTTTCCTTGAGTCTTTTTATTCTTCCTGTATCTAATCCCTTTAGAGCCTAAGGTCAACCCCTTTTTGTACTGCAATAACACTGTAATATATGCTTGCACTAATTCTTCTGGCACACCAAGCATGCAAGACCAATTTAAAGCTTTTTTCAGAAGAAAAACAATGTATTATTGTGTATATAGAAATACTGAGAGAGAATTTGAATTCTGTCTCCTGTATAAAAGCATGCATTGATTACCTGTATGTAGACCATGCTGTAAATGCTGCAGAGTACTGTAAAATCCTACACTTGAAACCACAAAGAACAGGCAATGTCATCAAAAACAAACAAAACAGAAGCTGTGCAATGGATTTTGTGCCTTTTTTAAATCCATGTATGTTAATCCAGACAATCGGAAAAAAATTTAAAAAAAAAAGCTTGTATACTACCAAAACCTTATTAAAGAATCAAAGGCAGCACCTTGGCTGGGTTTTTTGTTTCCTTTCTTGCTTTATTTTTCTACTCCCTTTGCTTTCCAGCTCTGGGAAGGTGTCCCCTGCTCATCATTGGGTACATGGGGGCACTGGGCAGGGAACTCTGGTAGAACAGTGACAGTTTATTTATCATTCACTAATGTGATCACTGAAAACGTGCAGTTAAGACAGATCAGGAATCAAAACAGAAAGTTCCATGACTGTTGGAGATGTGTTTCATGTGCTTTGGGAAGGCCACACTGTGAGTTCAATTTCTGTAAATTTAGGCTACTACCAATTTCACTGACTTGAGCATATCACAGTAGCAGGTTACAGCTAGCCCCAATTTATGTGAGTTTTTAGAGCTCTGCCTTGATGGTTACCAGCATCCCAACTGGCTAAACTTAAGCTAGTACAATTCAACATCTACAAACACAGCAGAAACAGTTTATCAATCACGTTTCTCTGGGTTTCTTACACTGGGCATCTTTGCCTGGCTGGCAGCGTGGTGTGCATACTCTGGATGGATGGCTGTCTCCCATCAGACATTTGACAATGTGTTTAAGAACATCTGGTAAACCTCCAGCCCTTCCACCCACCAAAACCCCAGGGAGATGGATGCAAAATTGTGGCTGTCCTGCAAGTACATTACTTGCCTGTGCTGGTCAGTGGATCTGACCATGCTTGCCTTTCATCATGACTCCTATTTGAAAGCAGTCTCTGCTGTAGAGCGGCATGTGGTCCAACTCTGATTGTTGTTGGTCTGTCTGAGATCAGGTTGGAAGAGGAAACAGATCCTGTCTGCTCTGGTGTGAAGAGCACAATTACTAATTTAGTGTTTTTCTGAAAGTGGCTGGAGAGGGAAGCTGCAAGCAGTAGGTGCATGCAAACGCTCTGGTAGCTGTGGAAAGCGTGGTGGAAACTTTCCCCCTTGCAGGAGAAGCACAAGACCCCAACTCCTCAAAGGCAGAGAGCAGTTTGTACAGGCCGGTGATGGTCTGGGAGGAAGAGCTAGAATTAGGCTGTGGTTTTACAGGGTTGTACAGTGAGTCCCATTTTTCTCCTGGGAATTATATGGAGGGCCAGGATTCTTCTGAGTCTGACTCTAGGAGGGTCCAAAGTGCATCTGCTCCATGGTGAATGACTCAAAGTGTGTTTTGGTTTGCCTCTGTAAGGCTGTTGGTATGTCGCAGATGTGTACATCTGTCAAACACTGCAGAAGGATGCACTGATGCCATAGTGGTAACCATGGTCTGAGACATGGTTTAGAGCATGGTCTGAAAGAGAACAGTAGATAGAAGAGATACGGCATTTCCTGGTTTTATGTTAGGCAAATATTGTGATTTTTTCCTGTACCTGTTGGTTTTTTGGTTGGGTTTGGTGGGGTTTTTTTCACAAATTATTGCATTTAAAATGTTTAAGACCAAGAGATGGGAGAGAAAAAAAAAAACAAATTCTATAGTCTAAGGGAAAATTGATTAAGCTCATGCAGGAAACTGTTCCCTTTCCCTCACATCGTTGCAGAGCGGCTTGGGAGAGCAGGCTTTTCTGGTGGACACTGGGCCTGCTCTGTGACATGCCACAGACTGCTCTGCCGCAGGGACATAGGTGCAGGCAAGCTATAGGGTCTCTTCTCTATGCCCTCATGAGTCATGAGATCACCAGAAAGCCATGCAGGCAGAGCAAATAGAATAGAATCATAGAATCATTAAGGTTGTGAAGGACCTCTAAGATCAAGTCCAACCATCAAGCCAACACCAGCATGCCCCCTTAAAACATGTCTCAAAGTGCCACATCTACACATTTTTTGAACACCTCCAGTGATGGTGAATCCACCACCTCCCTGGGCAGCCTGTTCCAATGCCTGACCACTCTTTCAGTAAAGAAATTTTTCATAATATCCAGTCTAAACCTCCCCTGGTGCAACTTGAGGCCATTTCCTCTCGTCCTACCACTGGTTACGTGGGAGAAGAGACCAACACCCACCTCACCACAACCCCCTTTCAGGTAGTTGTAGAGAGCAATAAGGTCTCCCCTCAGCCTCCTCTTCTCCAGACTAAACCACCCCAGTTCCCTCAGCTACTCCTCACAAGACTTGTGCTCCAGCCCTCGCACCAGCTTCGTTGCCCTTCTCTGGACACGCTCCAGCTCCTCAATGTCCTTCTTGTAGTGAGGGGCCCAAAACTGAAAACAGGATTCGGGGTGCGGCCTCACCAGCACTGAGTACAGGGGCACGATCACTTCCCTACTCCTGCTGGCCACGCTGTTTCTGATACAGGCCAGGATGCTGTTGGCCTTCTTGACCACCTGGGCACACTGCCGGCTCATGTTCAGCCGGCTGTCAACCAGCACCCCCAGGTCCTTTTCAGGCGGGCAGCTCTCCAGCCACTCCGCCCCAAGCCTGCAGCGTTGCGTGGAGTTGTTGTGGCCCAAGTGCAGGACCCAGAACCTGTCATCACTCTTCATTGCTGTAGGGACCTCGGCAGAGTGTGTGTGACTTGGCATGGGGCAGGACATATATGAGAACATTAACAATCTGGATGCCAGTACTGGTCCTGACCCCACCAGCGTGAGTCTGCTCCACGCTGCTGTCCAAGAAGAACAGATCTGGCTACATTCGTGATTACAAGGGGAACTTCTCATGCATGGCTGTAAACTTGCTGTAGCAAAGCAAAGACTGCATCTTTGCTGATTTTTGCAGTATTTGCAGCATCACTGGGATGTCAGAACTTTACTACTGCCCATACTAGGTGATATAAGTCTCCTCTGAGGATGTCTCAGTGCCAATGATCCTGCTAATTTGAAACCCTACCAGTTTAAAGCCAAGTGGGTAATTTCCTTTGCAAAAGGGTAGTGAGTCCATCTTACCAGTCCAAGTTCCACGTCTGTCATTCTGATGATACAAAAGGTAGAGCGGGTCAGTGAAAGCCCAGATCAGGCTAATACAGGACCATCTTCAGGGCCAGGCTTCAGCTTTAATTAAAGAAGAGAAGCAGCTTTGGACTCCAGAAGCATTGCCAAAACCAGCCTGTGTTTTAATTTATAAGATATAAAAAGAAATGTTAAATGGATAACAACTTATCACCATGCATAATAGCTTCATGCTGCCCACCAATCTGTTTGAAATGTCTCTGTTACACATGAGCATAAAAATCTAACATTTTTCAGGCATACTGATCGGGCCGTTGCTCTGCACAGAATAACATGCAGATTTTCAGCACAATTTGTAATTGTGTCATTGGACTGAAAAGCGATTGAGGGCTTTCCTCCCACCGCTGAGACAAAAAGATCTGTTGCCGTAGCCAGGTGAATGTGCTAGCTGTTGGCAGCTCTGTAGCCCACATAGTTAAATGGGTGCTTGTTTAGTCGTGCAGCCTAAATATCCTCTGACGCTGTCAAATGCCACCTGAAAATACAGATGTTCTTGATTAGGACTTTCCAAGGGTAACATGTGATGCATTATTGACTGGTTGAGTTTATGGCAAGGCTTTCATTTTCCAGCCCTCTTAATAGAAGGGTGACCTAAATGGATTTTTTAAAATCCATTTTGCCGAGTGGTACTGCTGTGGTTTTCATTTACAACCAATTGTTAATCAGGCCAAACTTCGGTGGGCGTTTCCTATTTATTTTGCCTTTTTTTGCTTGTTTGGTCAAGTGTGTGCATATGTGTGTGAGCTGCTGCTTTTCTGTTAGTATTATTTGCAATCATTTCACAGCCTACTCCTGGCACCTTACAGGCAGCCTCTCCGCCACAGGCTGCTGCTTGAGAAACAGTGCCTCCACCAGCTGCCCTGTCATCCCGTTGGATATCCCAGAGTATAGTAACAACAACAATTTATACATCAACTTTCATGACTTTTAGTTGCCAATCACTTCAGTGAAAGCAAAAGCCTGTAGAAAACAGAATTAGGAGTTGCTGGAGGGATGTGGGAGCAGAAGAAAGGGATGAATAGCACAGCAGGGGAACACAGGAGTTTTTATTGCCCCAGGGACAATGGTGGATGGTACTGGAAAGTGATCAGAAAATTTATCTAGCCCAGAAGGGCCCCTTGAGTTCACCGTGGCCTAGGCATAAAATTGCTAAATGGTTCCAGTAAGGAAAGAGTCAATATGTAAATATATAAATACTGAAATAAATATATAAATACTGAAGAAGATTGGGAATCATTAAAAAATCATGAGAAATTGCTTGCAAACAGCTCTTTTAGGTCCAGGTTAAAGACTACTAACACAGGAACTCCTTTGGCACATTTTTTTTGCCTTCATTGATAAGTATTTGTCAGTCTCCTTTCTAGGCTTTGTACAAATTCAATGATCAAGTGATCACTGCTCAGGCATGTATTTTAGAAGCATGATCGACTAGATGCTTTCCGCCAATGCTTCCAACTGCTGTTGATTCTGATGTCTTCTGTGTCAATGCTATGTCTGAATACTAATACTTTTCTTTTGTCACATCTGTCTTCTTGCAGGCATATATGCTGAAGTCATTTGAAATGAATGGTCTGCCCAAGGCGGTGCCTTTAAGTTTGCCTTATCAAGACTTCAGAAGAGATGTGTCAGGCTACTGGGAAAAGCCAAAGGTGTCCCAGCGGATAAAGAAAGTTGATTTCTCAAATGTTGTCTTGACTGCTCCTTGCAAACCTCTGGAACCTTATCTGGAAATGAATGGAAAAGAGGAGGAGGAAGAAGATGAGGAAGAAGATGAGGAGGAGGAAGATGAGGAGGAGGAGGCAGAGGAGGAAGGGGATGAGATTGACATGCATAGTGGTTCCAGCAGCGACCTGAGTCAAAAAAGCACAGAGCGCAGCCAGGAGTGCGCACCATCCACGCTCCTGGCTGATGACCAGAAGGGATCCAAGGGTCGAGCGTCCACTGCTGACGGGGACCTGGAGCTGGAGGAAGGCTCAAAAACACTAGTGCTGTTTTCACCAGGTGATCTGAAGAAGTCTCCGGTGACCACAGACTTGGCTCCAGAAGTTGATCTGGGCACTCTTGCTGCACTGACACCTCAGAGCGAGCGGCCACAGCCTATGGGTAGCCAACTGGATGTATCCGAGCCAGGGACCCTGTCCTCAGTCCTTAAATCTGAACCAAAGCCTCCCGTGGCAGTGGCTACAGCTTCCTCCCCCTTTACCAAAGTTGAGCGCACATTTGTTCATATTGCTGAAAAGACCCACTTAAATGTCATGTCTTCCAGTGGCCAGCTGATGAGGCATGAGGAATACTGCCCTCCGGGCCAGTTTGAGGAGGTCATTATCGAAGAAGAGCTGGAGGACAACCTGGTGCTGGTAGAGAATGGAAGCATACATTCAGGGCTAGAAGGGGCAGAGACGGAAAGCTGTGCACTTTCAGCTAATCACATTGAAACCACCTCAGAGACAGTGGGGGAGCAGCTGGCCCTTCCCAATGGCATAGCAAAGCCTCCTGAGGAGAAGCCAGAGCTCTCTGACAAAGTAATGCTCTCGCTGGATTTGGAAGAGCCTGGCAAGATGGTTACAAGGGAGCCTGACCTTGAGAAGTCAGCATCGGTGGCAGAACACCTTAAGCGAGCAGAGACCCTCCTCAGCACACCGCAGCAGGGTCCCAGGAGACCTCTGGGCTCCAGGTATAGAAGTCGGATACCCATTTTGTTCTCTGAGGAGGACACTGGCTCAGACCTTTCAACTTCACTCTCGGCCAAAGAGAAGCTTTATAAGAGGGCAAAGCAACCTGACTTGGCTCGTCTAGTGATGGAGAAGAGGCAAAACCGCCTCCTTCGGCTGGCCTCAGGGGCCTCCTCCTCAGCCTCCTCCAGCGATGAGAGGCGGCGGGCTTCAGAAACCCTGTCAGCCACTGGTTCTGAGGAGGACACCCACGACTCTGATGACTCCATCCCAAGGAAGGCAGGGAAGGAGAGGGCTGCCCTCCTCGGGAAAGCAGAGAGACCCATAAGCACAAAGAGCAGAATTCCTCGGCCCATCACGCCAGTGAAAACTCCGCTAGAGTTGTCGAAGTCTGAGAGCTCCATGGCCGTCGCGATGGCAGTGCTGTGTAGCTCCCCACAGGATGCGGCTGTTGCCTACAGGTAAGACCAAAATGGTGAGCAATGCAAAACATTGGATTTGTTAAGGAGGTGCAGCCAGGGCTTTGCTCACCTCCCACTGCTTTACCCTTCACTTGGCTTGAATGCGTGCTCCATTCCTGTTTCCTACAGTCATTTCAGCTCACCAGTGTGTGAAATTCCCACCTCCCTGTCTTCTTTGGCTCAGTCTGGCCAAAGGACCAAGCCCCTTGCCCTGGCTTTGAGGCCGTCTTCCCCTCCATGAGCTCTTTCATTTGGTGTGATCCTGCTAATAGCAGATCCCTTCAGTGCTGAGCTCCCAGTTTTGCAGCGTGCTCAGCATGGCCATGACTGGAGACCTGGCCTGTCTATTGCGATTAGAGCTGCAAGGGCTGCGAGGTTGCCAGTTGTGATTGCCTCTGAAGATGGTCAGTATGCAAAGAGCTGGAGAGGGGGAGGTGCACATGCATGGGCTTTTGTGGTGACCTGGAATAGCATGGGCCACATCCACATGGTCTGAATTCCCTACACACCCTTGTGCCTTGATTTTTTTGGAGATACCTGGCTCTCTATCAAATAAACACAGAGATGTAAGTGGAGATAGACCTTCTGAATTCATCAGTGCTTGGCTTTTCTGCCTGGCCGTAGGGCTGGAGGTCCAGCCGAGGAGCAGAGCTGCTGCTGTGGCTCTGCCACAGGTCCAGCAAATTCTGCTGTTTCTGAAACATGGGGTGAGAGGAGGGGATACCTGTGGGTTGGTTTATCTTCCAGCGCAGTTGGTGCAATCCAGCTCGTGCCCACATTTCCAGATTGTACCTCTTGCCTTGAAAGAGATTGCTGCATCCATGCTGCATGTTAAGAAGAGAACCAGATATGTGCTATCGGCCAAACCATGCCTGCATGTTGTCCCAGAGGGTGCTGAAGGATCAGGACATTTACTAGTTAACAGCATGGAAAGTTACAGGATGGTGTTCAAACCAGTGCCCCATCTTGTTCACAGCATAGCTCCTGTCATCCTGGCGCTGGAGATTGCTTGTTGCCCAGCAACATCCATGCCAAACCTGGCAGGAGACCAGAGCCCCTTGCAGAAATTCCCCTTCATCCTCCCTCTTCTCTTCCCCTGCAGGCTTCAGGCACAGAGACCAGCTGGAAGTGTCCCAAATGAGTGCCGAACAACACAGATACAAAGTCGGCTTCCTCCTTCCCCAAGCTCCACTTCTCTTCCTCCACGGAGTAGCTCACGGAGGTCCAGCTGTGCATCCCCTCGGAGTCCTGTCCTTCCTTCAAGAAACCCCAGTGCTTCCCCCAGAAGCCAGCTGCCGCCTCGGAAGGAAAGTCCTTCTCCCTGCCGACAGCATAAGCCAGGGACTGCTCTTCAGCGCGTTCCTCCTTCCCCCCGACCTCAGCCCCCAGCTCAGGCCCTGGGGCCGACAGGAGATTCCCTGCCCTCTCCTAGTGTGGCCAAAAAACGACAAAGAGGAAAAACCCAGACTCAGAGTCCAGCAACCAAAGGAAAACAGGTGTCCCTGGAAAGTAAGGCAGCTGCCAGATAATGATCTTCTGCCAGCCCAACAAACTGGGTAACTTCTGCATACAGTATACACGAGATGCTGCAGCACAGCCTTCCATGCTGGACCCACGAGTGTATAGCAGTAGCTGTACTTCAATGCTTCACTCACTCTCACTCCACACCGTCGCGATCAGCTCCCACAGGCCTGAGAGCCTCTGAGCCACGGAGCCTTCTTCAAGGGAGACATCCAGCCCGCAGCTCACGCTTGCTAACGCACAGCACCAAGCAGCGACCCAGGCAGCCTGTCTAGTGCCTGACCCTCCTCCCTCCCCAGGCATTCCCCTCTCTATTAGCAATACCAGTCGCCAACACCGACCCTGGCTTTGGAAAGAGGAGCAGAGGTGACAAGAGCAAAGCCTGCTGGAGAGGAAGGCTCCTGGCCTGCAGGCAGCTCCCTCCTCTCTCCTTGCTGGGAAAACACCAGCCTCGGCCACCACCATCTACCTGAGTGTTGGCTCGCCTCCTGTACCTGTGTTAGCAAGGGATTGTCACCAGCTTAGCCCAGAGGGATGGATGCATCCCTGTGTGCTGAGATAAAAGCAAGGGCAGGGTGGAGGTGGCTCTTCTTTCCAGAGATGCCTCTGCAGGTGGGAATGGGAGACAGGCAGGCCTTGCTGGATGCTTCTACCTGCTCTAGTATGTCCCACAGAGAAGGCTGTCTGGCATTGTTGCTCAGTGATACTGCTGCTGTTTCAGCAGATGCCTGTGTGGTGGGTGTTTAGGTGGTGTTTAGATGTATTGCCAGCTTGCTGGAAAAGCAAGAGCGCTTGCTAATTGATGTAGAAGGGAGCACACTGCAGCCGCTTCTGTCTCAAATACCAAACTGTGTTCTGTGGAGACCACATCTCCCAACATGGATGGTTCCTCTTGACCTGTGTTTGGTGCCACAGATCCGTAGTCCACCAAACACAGCTCCATCCTGAAGATGTGGATAGTCACTGGATGCCTTTAGCTTGGGTGCCCCTTGCACCTGCATTCCTTGTGCTTTATTGTCACGCTGTTGGTGTTTGTGAATTTTGGCACTGTGGTTGAAAGTTCCCCTGCATAGCAGGGTGGGAAATTATTATCCTGTAGTATACTCAAAAGCTGCTGCTTTGCGAGGAGAGGTTTGCTGGCACGCCATGGGTACCTTGTGCATTTCTATCCGAGAGTACAGTGGGTTGAGTTGCGGAGGTCGAGTTTATGTCTTTCTCTTTCTCGGTGCTCAGCTCTTCCACATGTTGCGTGAGAACTAACAATGTGAACGTAAAAGCAAGGGCTGTGCTCTTCAAATAATATTATCAGAGCAGAAGCTTAGTGCTCAGCTAGAACAAAATCAACCAACTTTTTAACCTCCAGACTAATTAGGAAGGTTTGAAAATGAAAGCCAGGAGGGCTAACACCTGTCTAAGCTTGATGAGGTCTTGAAGTAGTCACAAAATTTTCCCTGCACCTCACAGGGGGAAACACTCCAGACCCAAATATATTTGGCTTCAGATCATTGTCCTGTCTAGAAGAGGTTTTGCACGAGGCAGAACAAAAATAGGGCTGCTCTGTACAACCACTCCCACAGCTGCAACTAGCTGCAAATATGTACTATTTGCAGACAACAAAGTTTGATAGAGGAATCTGGACAGTAATAACCTTCATACATTTGAACATACATACAGTTACACTGATGGCCATCAAGTCTGAGGAGCCTTGAATCCTGAAGTTGTTCACATCTACAGGAACTGTTCTGGAAAGGAGCATGAGACCTGTGACAGGATGGCTGGGAGAACAGGGTGCTCCTTGGACATCTGAACAGGAAAATGGCTACAAATAAGTGACAGGAATTACCTCTTTATATGACAGTCTCAGTGTTGCCAGTGCTCAAAGTGTTTGCTGTTTTTCATTGATGTTGTGCACCCTGGTAGAGTAAGCAGCACAGCTTCTAGTCTGAAAACACACCCTCATCTTTGCAGAGAAACACTGGGAACAAGGTCAGGTTGTAGTTTGATGGACTGAGTTGATGTTGCCGCCAAAAGCAGGGGTCCCTCAAAGTTTCAGCTGTTTTGTTGCACTGTCCCACCCCCTAACACTGGGGCAGCTATTTGGTGAAGTGGCTGGAAATGCTGATCCAGCATGACACCAAGAACTGTGGTTTGCTTGGTTTGGTTTTCATCTGGTTCAGTTCATCAGTCTGGTCACACAACAGAAGTGGGGAAAGGAGAGGACAGAGAGTGTGACCACTTCTTCTAGTGGCACTATAACTTCATGCGAGTTTGCAGCGTGGGTCAAACTACAACCTAAACAGAATAAACAGAATAAACCCAAACGCATTCTTTCCAGAAATATAAAATGTAATGGCACTCTTATTAATTTTTGGGGGAACTTTTAGAGTGCTCCGATGGTAATACTTTGTCATGAAGCCTTTACCAGATGCTCCATCCAGGCCTTAGACACACATGCCAAAAATGACATTGCAAGAGCTGGGAAAGAGGACTACAAGACTATTAAGAGGGTTAGCAAATCTGTCTTATCATGGGAGCCCAATAAAGCACAATCAATGTATTTGTTCAAGAGAAGGTTTAAAGGGGAGTTTTCCGTGGCCTAGCTATACCCATGTCAGGAAGGAAGCTCCAGAGCAGATGTTGTGGTTTAACCCAGCAGGCAGCTAAACACCACACAGCCGACCGCTCACACCCCCGTCCCCAGTGGGATGGGGGAGAGAATGAAAAAAAAAGTAAAATTTATGGGTTGAGATAAAAACAGTTTAACCGGACAGAAAAGGAAGGGGGGAAAAAAAAGATAAAAGGATATACAAAACAAGTGATGCACAACGCAATTGCTCACTACCGGGCGACCGATGCCCAGCCACCTCCCGAGCAGCGGCCCTTCCCTGGCCAACCCACCAGTTTATGTACTGAGCCTGACGTCGTACGGTATGGAACATCCCCTTGGCCAGCCTGGGTCAGCTGTCCCGGCTGTGCCCCCTCCCAGCTCCCCGTGCACCCCTCGACCGCT
>NW_010553979.1:0-2606 GCF_000687285.1 Phaethon lepturus | reverse complement strand
AGGGGGGGCTGCACAGCCCCTGACTGCTTAGCAACAACTAAAAACATCAGCACATTATCAACATCATTTTCATCCCAAATCCAAACCACAGCACGTTACCAGCTCCTTGGAAGAAAATTAACTCTATCCCAGCCGAAACCAGGACAGCAGAGGTCTTCCTTGTGGCACATGAAAGCAGGGAAGATGAAGTAGCTGAGAATGGCAGATGAGGAAATCGGGCAGGCTTCTAGTTGTGAAACTACTGTCCAGTGAAATCTTTCTCAGGAATGTGGGGACATTTTCTTATTAAAAGGTTTTCTGAGAAACCTAGCTGTCTTCTAAGAGGTCTTCCTACCTTGACCCAACCGCAAGTAGCAGGCAGGATGCTGGTGACACCAAGACACCATCTTTCTTTGTGGTGCAGTAGATTCCTGGTCCTGCTGGACACATGCCAAAGCTGTCACATGCTGGAGAGACACCAGACAAGGTCCCGCAGGTTTCCAAAAGCCAGTGTAAGATTTCCAGCACAGAAAATAACCGCCATTCCCAGTGTTGTTTGGCAGGACTGGGCTGAGGGTGCAGCTGGGTCCACAGGGATCTGGGGCTGGCATGAGTCATCTCTCCTTGTGCTTGTGCTGCCAGCCTCGCTGCTCCAGCACAGCCCTGCTTCCCGGCTGCTCCTGGCATGGAGGGGAGCAGGAGCCTGTGCCAACAGCACAGTGCTCCCCAGGTTCTTGTGGATGAGAGTGGGCTGTGCCATCAGGTGCGATAGCGGTGGAAGTTGGCTGACTGCAGCAACACTTTCTCCCCAGAGAGCCTGCGCGGGAGCTGCCGGGCGCTGTCACCGAAAGGTTTCTAAGAGTCATCCCTGCAAGGCCCGACTGTCTGTTCCACAGGTTTGGGTCTCCAGACCCGCTCCTCTTCCCAGTGGCAAGTGATGCTGTGATCCTGGCTAGATGTCACATTGCCTCTTTCAGTCCTTCACTGAAGTTATTTTTACAGGAGCTTGGGCGCTGGGCTCTTCCACTCAAGGGGATATCAAGAATTTGCTAACAAGATGTGGTCCACGGAGCTGCATTTTGCTGGCAGAGCTGGTCACAGGGCGCTGCCTGGCCCAGGCGTGCTCGTAAGCAGCCCTGTTAGCATGCTGCAGGAGGTGATGGCTTGATCCCTTTTTCAGGTGTCAGCAGAGGGACTTGGGAAAGCCCCTGCCATGCAGGTGCTGCTCTGGATCTCCTCCCTGGCTCTGATTTTCAAGGTTCTGCCCTTCAGTTACTCCGTGGGTCTGCCTGACACTGCTCAGTACATGCTGCTTGCAAAGGTTCCCATTCCTCTTGTGTGTCTCTCTGGATGGATTTTCTGGGAGACAGGTGGACCAGCAGTGATCCTCTCTGCTAATGTTACTGTGAAAACAGCCCTGCAAAAGGGTCAACAACTCCTCTGGGTCCTGTCATCCTCTCTTCTCCCTACACACCGCAGGGAGTCTGGAAGGGCACCTGCCATAGTTGGAGCAAAGACAGGAGATCCTGTTTGGGGGCAGGAGGGGACAAGGCCTCTGATGTTAGGGAAAAGTTGGGTGGTTGAGAGATGCCAGACAACCCACTCTGGCATTGCAGGATATGGTGGGCTGTCACATCCCAGAAAGGCAGGTGAGGCAAGACCCTGCCGTTCCCTGCCATGAAACATGGTGTGGAAGCTCTGTCAAGCTTTGAGGACACACAGGGCTGCTGAAACACTGCTGTTGGTGTGTGGCTGTGCCCTTGCTTCACTGCAAAGAAGAGAAGATTGAAGAGAAGATCAAGCTGACCACAGCAGAGGAAATGGCTACGAAGAACAGAGAAAACTGGGGTCGGGGAGGAGAAGCAGGCTTCTTGGCACTCTTCCATGTTTGATGGAATTTCTGGGAACAGCCTGACACTACGTGGTTCCCCATCAGTGTGTTTGCTGCAGGGTCTGTCCTGGCCAACTGCAGATGGTTGCGCCCATGTGTGTTTTGAGGAGAGTCCTGGGAAAAGCTGCCACCGTGCCTGCATCCATGCGTGCATGTGCATGGGTGGTAGGAACGGATGGGACTTGTTCAGGGGAGCGTTGTGGGGTCCTGTGCGTGTTGGGAGCATGTGTCTTTGGGACTGCCTGGTATCATGAGATACAGCAAACGCTCTGCTGAGAATCTTCGCATTGCTGGGGTCTGCGAAGGTCCCACCTGCTTTCTTATCTGCCAGCTGAGAAGATGGCATGCTGGCTGGTGAAGCTGGTGAGTCAACGGCTGCTGTCTGGCCAGCAGATGTTTGCAAAGAAACAGGCATACGGGGGAGGGGGGGGAAGGGGTGCCAAATGGCGAATCTGAAAGACAGTTCTCAGCGCTAACCCAGTGTCATGACAGGCTATATGAACAGAGGAAGCAAAAGGACCGATGGCACCAGTCAAACTAATGCCATGGAGGGCTTGAACACAGGGGTGGAGCTGCTCAACTAAATTTGTCTGGTTGGCAGCACAAACACATCTGCGTGTCTTGGTGCAAAAGATGTTTCGGTAGCAGACATCTCTGAGTCAGTTGTGCGTGGAATCTGTGAGAGGCAGGAGACTGCTTGCCCTTTCTAAGTAAAGAATATTATAATATATATATT
>NW_010553978.1:11053-78908 GCF_000687285.1 Phaethon lepturus | reverse complement strand
TTTGCCTCCCACACAGACTTTCTAACATTCTGGCAAAGCAAGTATTTGGACTTTTACCCATTCTCTCACTTTGCAGTAAAGAAGCATTCATTTTTCCAACATTAAAAACTTGGCCAGAAAACCTGGCCCAAAAAGCTTAATGTTTTGAGCAAATGTTTAAAAATACCCTCTGACTTGGCTGCTCTAAGTAGCCTGAAAGCACTGTTGTCCGCTTGGGGAGACAAATTCTTTTTCACCAAAAAAAAAAAAATAAAAAAGCTAATACTGATACAGTAATATTGATAGCAACAAATTGAATTTGGTTATTTCGAATGCTACAGAAATCAATCTGAAGCCATGAGGAATAATAAGAACAATTACATCTTTAAGTAAGCTCCCTTATGTGTGGATGTTGCAGGGGCAGAGGGCAGGAGGTGAGAATTGTAGCAAATATGGAAAATAATATCTGCTTATCTTAGATCTTGTCTGTTCTCCAAAACAAAAGGGCACATTTTACTAAGAGTAGTACACTGTGTGAATCTTACTTGGATTTTTGTATCTTGTTTTTGTTTTAAATTGTGTTGCTGTTTCACACCATGTCTTCTGGGAGATCTGATTCAAGGGAATACATCTTTTTTTTTTTTTAGCTTTCTTTTCTGATAAGGGTGAATAGATTAACATTTGACTCTGCGTTAACTGAAATGCTCTTTCCTGCCTCAAAATATGACTTCACAAATGAAGGCAGATCAAGAAAACACAGGTTTTAATAACATAAGTACATAATAAAACATAGGTGGTAATAAAGTTCAGTTGTATGTGTGTATGTCCCTACTTTTGGGCATATATGCATCAGTTAACAGAGAACTGACTTCAGTAGCGAGAAGTCAGGTTCAGTCTGTGTTTCATACTTTTGTGCTCTGTGTGATGAGTGATGATGTTATCCTCTGTGTTGCTAGGGTAACCCAAAGAAACAGAGAGAAAATACAGCAAAATTTCAAAAAGGAAGCATTATAATTTTTTCAGTGCTTCTTATTTGCTTGTGAAATATTTTGCCAAAATATTACTGAGAAAACCCAGTAGTCCTTTCAAGTTTTTATTCCAAATGTAGAGACTAAACTATATGGTGCAGTTATGCAGTAGTGATTTATTTCTACTTAACAATAAAATCCAGCATCACTTTAACTTGTTTCCAAAATCTTTACCATGGAGCAAACAGTGCTTACCTTGTACCTCTGTTGTGTCATCTTCACTCTGTCCTTCTCTATAAATAAATCCAAATTCTTTCCAAAATCCTAGCTCTATGACACTTTCCCCAAAGCTGTGCTTTTAGTAATTCCCCTTTAAACTGCTAAAGCATTTATTCTTTAATAATAATGACAAAAGTTAAGACTTAAGAGACGCTAGGGTAGACACTGCCCCAATTCTCTGTCCTCTTGTACTATAGTTTGGCCAGCACTACCTTGGAATTGCTCTAGGGGAAAAAAATGAGTCATCAGAAATCTGTGCAAGTGACTCCCAAGTGCTGCATATCCCACGTACCCCCAAAATGCAGGGGGTCAGTCTCGGGAGGATATACCCATCCCCATGCTTATACCTGGCATTATGGGTCTTGGCTCCCCTGCTTAGATGGCGACTGGAGTGGACTAAAGTCTGGCTGCTTCCCACTCGCAGGCCATGGATGGGGGTCTGTAGCCTCTGCTGCGAGCTCTTAGTGAGTCACCTCTGCGCTGAATTGTTTTCAGTGTCTGCGTTAGAACAACAGCAACCGAGCAGATACCTATTTGGGCTCGTGAAACTTGATGCTAGCACAGGCGTGAGCATAGCAATACCCAGAATAAGTTATTCTCAGTCATCTTTTTTTCTTTATCAGCGGATATGTTCGTTGCCAAATATCCGGTATACATTATGCAGTGGAGACATGAGTTATTTTTTTTATCTTTTTTTTGCACACCACGAGAAATTAAATAAACCTCCTGAAGTCACGATTGAGTTATATAAGCTGTGGTAAACTGTTTTGCTTGTACACAAGACACTTGTACATCATCACCTGTTTGCTTGACACAAAAATAACAAAGGATTACATTTACCAAATCTTTTTTTGGACAGGGACCAAGGGAGGAGATAGAATGCGGGAGGTTTGGGTTTTGGGTTGTTTTTTTTTTTTCCCCCTCCTTTTTGATTATATAGGCTATAAAAATCTCTTTGTCTCTCTGAGCAAGCAAAGTTGTATAACCTGCCAAATTCTAGCTCTTCCCAAGGGACTGGCTCTGAATGATTTATCCAAATTGAATGATTGTATTAATCCTGGGGGTCAAGGGTAAGAGAGTGCACGCAGGCAGTTGCTATGGAGTAGTTGGTAGATGGAAAATTTTTTACCCTAGCTTACCTTGCAGTAACTTATTTATCCATAACTGAAGTTGGTGCAGAGGTGTCTGAGAGATACTTTAAAGGGAATAAATGAGTCAGTATTGAGGGATAGTCTACAAAATAACCTCTTGTGTCTGTGTGCGAGGAGAGGGGATGTTGAAATACTTCAGTTAGATGTAAGAATAGGAGTAAAAAAGACAGCAATTTTGGGAATACTTAATTTAATAATGGCAAAGAGGCATCAGGCAATAACAAAGTGAATTTCAGTACTGTCCTGAAAAAAATGCTAACTGCGAGTTGCTATGGTTGCTGAAGCTTAGCTAAATCAAATAGTATGCCTTAATAATTTTTTGTAAAATGCTGTTGAACTGTTTCTTTGCATCTTCGTATATTTTGTATATATTTCTAAAAATTTACAGCATTGCACTTAATTACATATTTTGATACTTATTTTTCAGAGTGATTCCCCAGATAGACCAACTGTTCCTTTTGGAAAGAATGGTAGCACAAGTGTGTGTTCCTCGTACGGATTTCTTTTCAAATTAACCTACAAAATTTACACAAGATGGTCTAGTTTGTTGGTGGGGGGACTGAAGAGAAAAGATCTTCAAAACTACATGAGTTTGTGCAGGAGAAGTTAACATAGACGGCGACCCTGACGATCAACAGGATGAGCTCTAGTCTGTTGATTTTGGGGAGGAGGGAGTGTAAATTCTCAACATTTATAGGAGGTACAAAGAAGAAAAAAGGTAGAAGTGGTAACATATAGTATAACCCTGGTGCCAGGGTCAACTGAATTATGTACGAGTCAAAAAAAAAATAAAAAAAAGTGGAGGGGGGCAACAGGGAGGTAAAAGGAGGAGAGTTGGAGTGATCCAACAAAGTGATATGCTTTATCTTATAAAGATAAATATGCTTTAGAAGTTATAAAAATCTATTGAGTGCATAAATAATGATATGATAGCTTTCTATCTATCTATCTAAATTGCTGTGTTTAAGTTTTTGTTTTTCTTGAAAAGCAATTAATCTCACCTCTGAAATTCAAACATCTTCTTGAGCATGAAAAAACTTTTATTTCCTTTGAGAACTCCTAACACTCCATGTGAACTTGAAGTCAACTCCACAGCTTCTGAATCTTTGTGCAGAGAGTCACAGAATCATAGAATAGTTTGGGTTGGAAGGGACCTTTAAAGGTCATCTTGTCCAACCCTCCTGCAATGGGTAGGGACATCTTCAACTACAGCACGTTGCTCAAAGCCCCATCCAACCTGTCTTGGAATGTTTCCAGGGAGGGGGCATCTACCACCTCTCTGTGAAACCTGTGCCAGGGTTTCACCACCCTCATTGTGAAAAATTTCTTCCTCGGATCTAGTCTAAATCTGCCCTCTTTTAGTTTAAAACCATTACCCCTTGTCCTGTTGCTACAGGCCCTGCTAAAAGTCTGTCCCCATCTTTCTTATAAGCCACCTTTAAGTATTGGAAGGCTGCAGTAAGGTCTCCCTGGAGCCTTCTCTTCTCCAGGCTGAACAACCCCAACTCTCTCAGCCTTTCCATCATTTCTTATAAAAGTCAATGTATGTTCTCATCCTTGTTGGCCAATAGATAGGGCACGTGACTGGTGACTTTCAGAAATAAAATGTCCGCTATTTATTTTTGCCTAGATACCAGTCTAGACCTGGAATTTAAAGTAACCAATACAGATTGGAGAAAAATTCTAGATTTGCCCTGGGGAAAAAACCAAACAAAACAATCGAAGAAATACGCAATTTAATTACCTTTAATTAGTGAAGCTACTGATTTTTAGGGAGGTTTAGGAATGGAGTAATTAAGAAAAAGACACAAAAAGGGATCAGTCAACAAAGCTACACTAAGTATTACAAATAATTTAATTTTCTTTTATATACCTTAAAATTTGAGTAGGAAGCTGCAGGATCCTATCGGTGTCCTCTTTTTCTGCAAGCTGTTGCTGCAGCAATGCTCCGTTGCTGTTCCCCTGCCCACCCCGAGCCAGTGCTGTGAGGAGTGCTCAGGTTATCGGCCAGGCTCCTCTGCACAGGCTTGTTCTTCTGGGGATGGCTTTGGGGGTTGTTTGGGGGTGTTAGTTTTGTTTTTTTATTTGACAGGTATGCCTTTTACCTTACACTATCCTGAATATTAGTTTTCTCTTTGGGAGAACCTGTCGATTAGACTGCGATACGAGGTAGCTGGCAGAGATGGACCACTCAGGGAGGGGTCAGAAAAGACCGTGAGGAAGTGGATATGAGTGTCCAGTAACTTGCCAGGGCTGATGCAGGTTTCTAGAAGTGCCTGTTTTTGTTTTGATAAAGGGTATAAGAATAGCGTGAAAGCATAATGGGCGAGATCAGCAAGGAACCCCATGCTCAAGAGGCAGTATGAAAGGACGTGCTCTGAGGCGATGGACGGGGACGCATTCCCACGGAGGGTGTTGGCCGGCTGCGTTCCCTCTCCGCCTTTCCCCTCTTGGGCATCCCTTCTCCACCCTTCAGCCCATTCATTAGTAGGCGAGGGTGCAGGGTGGGGACAGGCTGCACGGTCATCATGGTCCACAGAGCTTCTTGCTGCCAGCAGAGGTTTTGTAGAGGCATGGAGAAACGCTTTCTGCCTTATTTTATACCTGACTCTGTGCTGTTACACTGTAAGTGGCACTGGGTCTGGTGAATATGTTGCTATGGAAAATACATGTGCTTTTTATAGTCAGGTAGAAAGGTGCATTTCCAAAAGCTGTTCTTGAACATTGTGGCCATAACCTGACTGTTTTATTTCCAGCAATCTCAGCAGTGAACTGTGGCTCTTCGGGTTGAATATCAGTCCGGTAAGAATCCAAGTCGTGGAGCAATGTCCTCATGTTTCTGTACCCATGCGGCAGCCCCATCTTCCACTGGAGCCTTTCTATTCTCAGCAGCACGTGGGAATTCAGTGAGATCTGATAACTGCAATATTAATAGCAGTTGAGTAGGTGGCCAAAGAGCTTGAAATTTAGCACAAGCCTGCTGCTAGTTGGACAGCCGGTGTTTGTCTCCTGCGCAGCATACCTCAACGGGGGTGGAGAATCCTTCAAACCCGCCGACATCCTTGTCAGAAGTGTAAGTGAAGCTGGTCGGTGTCAGCCTAGATCTCCTGGAGCTTGGTGAGGGGCTCGGGAGAGGGCTTGTTCTGCAGCCTGCTGGTCCACTCTGGCTCCCAGGCTGGTACAAGGCTCTTCCAAGTCCTTCAAAAAGGCATATGGGAGGTGGAACCGCTGCCTTGGTGGATAGAAGTTCAGAAGGAGAGCACTGATACTTCTTTTTAAACAGAGATTCATTCAAGTCCTCTGTTCATGAGATCTATAGTACAGAGGAAGGGATGGAAAACAGATAGCTTTGGCAGCTGTTGGGGTTTCTGGAGTATTCGTCACCAAGGGAAGGGTTTGGCACTGGGCAGGGTGCATTTGTCACTGGCACATTCCTTTCTATCAGTGGGAGTGTCTTTGTCCCTTCTCTCTCCCTGTAAATGGGTTCAGATTTTTCTTATCTCTTTTGGCACGACCACAGGGCCTCTTCTCGGCAGATATCCTCTTCCCCTAAATGAGGGTTATGCTGATCTGGTTGTTTGTTTGTTTTTTTTTTTAATCGTAGATAGATATCTGTATTTTAAATATGTTTCTATATGAGAAACAGAGCTTCAGAAAGCCACACTTTCTGAATGGGGTGCTGTAAAACCATCTTCCAAAATTTTGCTCAGACTTTTGGTATCTTAGATTTGGTCTTGAGCTCCATGTTGATGTTCTCCCTGGAAAATGACGTAGTGAAGTGTCAAAGTAGATTTGACTTCATGAGTTGCTAGTTGCTGGAATTTAATACATATTTGGATGTGGGGGAACCAAACCATAGAATGTGTTAGAAAAACATAATCCAAACTATGGACTGTATTTGTTAAAATTTTCAAAGTAGGTACTTAAAATGCACTGTGCTTTTGTAAGGAGGCTCTGGAGAGGTGTATGTGTAGGTGTCAGCATTGCCAATATATTTTATAACTGGTTAAAGTCTAGTTCATGATTTCTTAAAGTACTGCAGTCTGCTGGCTGCTGTAAGGTATATGACTATCTTGTACCATTTTTTTTTTTCCCGTCAATTTTTAAATACCACAAAGTGCATTGAAATAATACTAGCAAGCTTTCCTTGCTCATCGGAGCTAAGCGTCAGTAGATGAAGGGGAAGCACAGGGTGGCTCTGGCTGGGACTTTCGTCACGCGGGGACTCCCACAGTACTGGCGCGTGTAGCAGGGTCCCCCACCAATCCCCCTGCCCTCTCCCCCGCGGCAGCGCATTGCCCCTGCCGCAGTGCTGCCGCCGCGGCTTGTATGAGCATGCTATGAAACAGATGAGTGAGTGAGTTTGGGGTTTGAAAATGCGTGTTAGGAAAAACCCAGACAGAGCAATGGGCACAGCCTGCTGGTCGGGGTGCACGGCGTGGAACCGCAGCGTGATTCAGAGTTGTGTTGGCATAACCACGGGGACAGCAAACGGGAGAAGCTGGAAGGGAAAGGGAGACCAGGAAATCTTTAAGCTAGAGCTGCTGCCAGAGCCTTTGTATTGTCAGGCTGGGGCCTTGGTGACTAATTTTGCTATTTAACCTTGAGCAAACAGCAGAGCTGAGGATAAGTTCCTTGAGCTGTGGCTCAGCCTGCTGATCTGCCGTGTCACTTCACTTTTATTCTTGTAGGGTGGTCCTCATCAGAGAAACATCCGTCGGTCTGTGCTGGCTCTCTGTAAGTGATGTTTGTGAACATGCGTTGTGTTCAAACATAATGGAGGTATTTGGTTTCTAAGCATATCACCTGCTAACAAGTGAGAGCTATTTCTGTCTCATTTGTCTTTTTTCTGTTTGCTAAAGGATTGATGTAGATGAGATGATTTATACAGAAGGTATTATTTCTCCACAGGTGGTTATTTCACATCTTTTTGCATCAGTTTTCAACTTGGAATTGTGCAGTTTGTTTCATAATTATAATAACAACTCTCACATATTGTTATCTCAAGGCTTTCAGGTTGTGTTTGGTAGCTGTTTTCCAGGATGGATAATCTTGATTATCTTGTACATAAGCTTTTGTTGAAACTACTGCCAACAATTAAATTTGTGAATTAAAACTTGTACTTTTAAAATTTTGAGACCCCTTTGTTATCTGGGGTTTGACATAGGGTTTAGGTTAGGTAATGCAGAGCACCGGCGTTGCTTTTCTTTTAAACTTCAGAATGAATGCTAGAAGGCTGAAACTGGCAGGAGCAGATGAAGCATTTAGAATAAAATTCTTTCTTCAAGATCTTAACCCACTCTCCTTAGCAGCTTCCTTTGCTTAGTTCAGACACCTTTAGAGAAGTTGCATTGTTAGTGGAAGGAGATATGAAAACTTGTGGGAAGACTGAGAAGGTAATTTGGAAATTACATGAAGTGGTTTAGTAAGCGGTATGGCATTGTCATTTGGACAGGAACTCACTTCTTGCAACAGATTGTTTTTAAGATGCAGCCTTGACTGCACCCTCCTGAGCAAAGCAGCAGCCTGCTATAACTTTCAGCATAATGGCATTCATTGATTCAAAACAGAAATTAGGTTACACAGAATAATATTTTCATGAAGAATATAGTCTGAACTGAGTGGGCTTTATGACAATTTTGGATGAAAATAGCAAAAAGCAGACATCTTTCATAGTTGCCCAATGCAGGATTAGTGTTTATTTGCATCGATGAAGATACTTCAGCAAGTGGGTTACCCTTTCAGTTCCTACAATAGCTTCTGTAGGACAAACATCTCTACAAGCAGTTTTGTGTGTGCACTTTAATGCTATAGACTTATGTTCAAAACAAGGTTATAATTGTCCAGGAGTGTTTAAAAAACTTAAAGGCTACATTGCTGAAGTTCGTGCACTCCATCTTCTAACTGATTTCTTCAACTACAGTGTGAGGAACTGAGTGTTTCAGCCCTGTGTGTTTAGAACCAGGCTTGAGAAGGGGAGCAAAGGCCAGAGCAGGAGCTTGCTTTTGGGTAGCAACAGGTTGTCAGAGAAGGTACGTTCGTGTCTCCTCTCACAGCAGCAAAGAACTTGCTATGCTTGAAGTTGGTGCCTCTGTCTCGTTCCCTGCTATGAACTGTAGTTGTTCAGAGCTATACAGAAGACCCCAGTTGAATTCTGTGCATAGTACTGCATAGTATTTACATTTTGATAACACTTTATGAAGGCAAAATTCTATTTTAATATAATTATTTCATTTTGTGTTTTCATTTACTGCAGTTGAGTTAAAATCTTACTTTTTCTTATTTTGATACTTGCAGCAAAAAATCATTCCTCTTAAAAGCTCTTCAGTTTGTATCACACTTCTATCCAATAGATATTTGCCAAGATACTTTAAATGCAATATACTGGAAGGTAACTGGACAATGGCTTGTGCATGTAAGCTCAGAATGTGCATGGTGAGCTTGGCCAGGTTGTATATATAAAAGGCTCTGATTTCACACGGAGAATGGTAACAAGTGGATCCAAACTGCATCTTCTACAAGTTCCATTCCTTAGAGGAAAAGCAGCTGTGAAATTTGTAGGTGACAAAGTCCGTCCAGTAAGATAGCAGCATTGCTTCTTCATTCAGGATTTTCTTTTGGCAAAAAATTATATACCTTTTGTTTCACAGAAATTCTAGGACAATACCTTAGTCATCCAGAATCCTCCTTTTTTTCCCTTACTTAAGGGCCATCAAAGAATTAATATATGCCTGTATAAACGAGGAACTGATTACTCTAGATTAGCAGATGTCTTCTTACTTTGTTTTTTCTTCTGGTTAGACTAGATGAGGCATGAAAAGTTGCTTAAAGGGTTTAAAGACCAATAGGTGTAGTTAAGAGAAGGAGAGAGTAATACAAGTGAAGAAACCTTGCTCACGAAGAGTAAACAACTTGTCCATTTGCTTCTGTTGTAAGCCAAGCAAGCACATGAACGGAGCGTGGTCTCTCATTCAAGTGTGTGGAGTATTTCCCTACCTGCGTTTTGGGTCTCAACTATGCTCGTTAGTTTACGTGAATGTCTTATGTATTGCATTGTTTATAGCCCAGGTACAGAGGCCTAGTGTATTTATGGTTATTCAAGTATAGAAAATACATTAAAATACAAAAAACAGCTGAATGTTCCTCCCGTTGCAAATGGTTGACCTGAATGACCCCAGAGACCTCGTGGAAAGCAGAAGTGGACACCATCGTGTTCAATCATATAGCTTTGCTCCATATGAGTGTTGGCAACCTCTTGAATACAGGCTGCAGCTAACTAAGGGCAGAGTTTTTCGCTGCTTGGTAGACTGCTAAAGTTTGGAAGCGAATTTTAAGGCACCCTTACCAAGGGCATGCATGGCCTCTGCTTTTATAATTGCAAGTAGCGGAAGAAATTCAGCCCTAACGACAGGCTCTTAGTCCTTGAAACTGAAGAATGTAAACCTTTAAAATGTTCTGTCAGGTGTGAGGCGTAATGCTGATGCACACCACTACAAGAGTAATTTTCCATCCTCTGTTTGGGAAACCAACCTGTCCCTAGTCAGCACATTAAGTCACGGCCATGGTGTGTCCTGCAGCATGGACATTGGAAAGGAAATGCACGTGCTAAAGAAAAGGAAGGGGAAAATTTTTTTAAAAAATAGCCTCCAGTGAAAAAAGAACAATGTGTTTTGGAAGGGGTTAAAAAAAAAAGTGTAAATATTTCACCTTAAAGGAGAAGGGTTCCTCGTTACCTGTGAGGAAGAGGTCACTGACTAAAAAGCCAGTAGCATCTCTGGCACATGATGTTAAGGGAGCTGCAGGTGGGGATTGCGCAGGTCTGATCCACCTCAGGGCTTTGTGTTCCTGGCAGCCTGATTTCTTTACGGTGCGGGGGACGGGCAAGGTGCGCTCGAACTAGAAAGAAAGAGAAGGAGGGATGGTCTCAGTTCCTGCTGGTTGCCACGTTGCTTTGAATATTGTATTTCTGTCAAGAGTGCCATCTACGAGGACCAGGCCCTGTCATCATTTTGCTACCTCGTAACTGTCCCCAAACGGTTTATTTTACCTTTTCCCTGCAACCTTTGACTAACTTGTTCCTAGGTGGCCATAAACAGGGTAGGTGACCTGATGCACCCATCGTTGGTTGGACCTGTTACGGGGCTCTGCGTGGGTCTTTCTGCCGCCGTATGTTAATTCATGGCTTTTTTTGCTTGAACCCCTTCACCGTGCTGTGTGTGAAGCTTGCTGCTGAGCCACCCCAAACCAACAGCATCTGGGGGCACATGAAAAGTGGTTTCAGTGTATTCAAGCCATTCGCCTTTCCTTAACTGCTGGCAGTGCGGACCGGAGTGTTGTGCAGCTGCTGTCTGCAGTCCAGCTGTGGACGTCTACACCTGAGGAACTGAGTCTGTGGTACCCCGTGTTTGAGAGGCTCCCATCCAAAAAGTTTCTTCTTCTTGCTCTTAAGATGAGGACCGCTCTTAAGAATAGGACCGCTGTGAGCGTGCGTTGGTGCGCTTCCAAGGTGTGCCACAAATTGACTATATATTAAAAGTTTACTAATGTTAATGATTGCATATTTATTTAATATTTTTTAGAAACGCACATCTTGCATAAAAGCAAACCAAACCTGTCCTTACAGCCCTACATCTTGTCTCCAGATGTCCCAGTTTCAGTTGCACATGTTTTTGTCTGAAAAATTCTTCTGGACTGAAGCGTCCTCTGTGTCTGACACAAATATTTTTGAAAACATAGTAAATGCAGGGAAAAAGTAACAACTGAATCTGCTTTCATACGGAACTGAAGATCTTCCTGGCTAATAGAGACTCTATTTCCCAAAGTCATTAGCTTTTTTCCCACTTTTATTTTGTTGGCAACTAAAAACCTTAGCTAATTTAAAAAGCCTAGAGCTGTTAAGAGTACCTCTCAAGTCAGAAACTATAAGAGATCAGCTACTTTCTTGCTTTATATGTAATAATTATCATAGTACAGAGTTATGCCTCTGAATTCAAAATGTATTGCTTTATTCCTTTTGGAACAGTCATAGTTGCATACTTTATATTGGCCTCTAATTTGTCTTGAAACCTTTTAAATCTTGAATAACAATTAAATTTTAAGTCAAATATTTTAAAAATTTTTGGTTTGTTTTGTTTTTCTCACTCGCTGCCCTGCTTCAGACCGGAGGAGACCAACAGAAGAGTGAAAAATGTAAGACACACTTACTTCAATGTCACACTAATTCTGATTAAATATTTTCAAAACACTTCTGTTTATGGCACTATCATGTTTATCTTAGTCTTTAGCTGTTCATTTATCTGATGATAAATGTTATCTGATGCAAATTAGTGCCATCTTGCGATGATCTCTATGCAGCTTACGTTTATTTGGGAAAGTAATAATTAGAAACAGTACTTATATCTGCTTACTTGAGATACATGATATGCATCATAACACTCTTTAATTGGTTTTGATGGAGATCATAGCTAATACTGTAAACAAGATTTTACGATTCATTGTGGAAAACATCTCTAACAGCATGCTGAGATTCTTTTATACTGGTACATGGTATGAGGAGAAGGTAATGAAGTTTTGTTTTTGTTGTTTGTTTGTTTTTAGGTTTTGATTACATTATACTGGCTTGGGAGAAAAGCTCAAAGTAACCCTCATTATAATGGTCCTTACCTCAATCTTAAAGCATTTGAGAAGTTGTTAGGACAAGCATTGACTAAGGTAAGGAACCCAAAAAGAATGTTAAACAAATAGTCTGAATTTTATAGCTTGCTGTACATTACAGCATCAACTCTAAATAATCTGTTGGGGGATTAATTTTAGCCTTAGTTTGGTTTTATTTGTTTTGCTTGCTATCAAAGTCCACGTGAAAGGAGTGATTTTTAGATTACACTGGTGGTTCTGCTACCCATACAATCACGAAATTCAGAATCCACCTGCTGTTACTGATGTGGTAGATTGTGAAACGCCTTGTCTTGATTCCCTTTGGCTAAGATAGGAGAAGTTTAAGACCTTGTGTTTAATCTCCTATACAAGCACTTGCACCTTAAATTATTGCAAAAGTCCTTTCAAAGCTTATTCTCATAGGCACTTGAAGAGTCCAGCCACCTGAACAGAAGTGGCAGGGATAGTGGGTACGGTGACATTTGGTACGTTGACCGGGGAGAGTCCTTTTCATCTTCAGCTAGCCATAAGAGAGACGATTCCTTCGATAGCTTGGACTCTCTTGGTTCAAGATCGTCCACAAGCTTTTCATCAGATATAACCTTGAAAGGTGGCAGTGAAGGTATGTTTTTTCCTTTTTTAAATCTTTTGTTAACATACGTCTTATGAGTGTGAGAGAAGACAATGTTTGGACCTAGTACTTCGGGTGCCCAGTACTTTAGAGTTGCCTTTCAAGCCAATTTGTTTTGCAACTCCTGCAGTTGCGTTTTGCTTAAGCAAATATTGACCTTTAACAGTTGGTAGAAACAAAGCAATGCTCACATAAATTTTCCTAGGAAGTGTTGCTGGGACTCTTGCTCCCACAGCCATGTTAGGGTGTGTGCATATGCAGGGTATTTTCCCATAGATCAGGAAGGGAAATTGCTAGAATTCAGATCCTGATGGGATCATCTAAAAATAAACAGTTGCAAAAGTCCCCTCCCTTGTACTTAGTGTGGATATGTCAAACATCTATGTCTTCATTCCATTTGTGAACATTCAATATTCAATAGGGTTTTTCCCACCTAGATTAAAAACTGCATAGTAGTTGTTATTTTTGATAATTTGTCGTGGAAAGAAAGTTTTTGAAATTGAATCCCTACAGCTGTACTCTAACCTGTGTTTCTTTCCCAGTTTTAAAAAGCAATACTAACTTGTCATATAACTTCAAGTTATAAAAATAGTGAGATTTTTTTATTTTGTACCACGTGAATAACAAAAGCATTGAGCTAAGACCACATGGAGCATTTCTGATCTGAGCAAAGCAACATGTAGCCATGCTACATGTGATGTACCCTACTGGGTGTTAATCTGGTGAGATGAGCATGTTGTTGTGCTATTTGCTGGTAACTTGGCTTTGCTAGTAAATTTGAGTAGCAAGTATGTTTTTAATTAGAACCTTTGATGCTGTTTTACATCCTCCATCTAGAGGTTAGTGCTTTGTTTCCTGCAGGGAGCAGTGATAGTGAAAGAAAGGAACAAATGTAGCAGGGGCATGCAAACCAAACTCAGCTAATTGGATCTTACCTCAATTTCAAAACAAACTTCTAAAAATACCTCTACTACTATCCTGTCAGTAGCTCAGCGAGTTTGCAGCCATAACATCTTGAATATGGAGTTAAATTGATTGTAGATGATTTTGGTGCAAGTTTTAACTAGAAGCTTGTGTCTAGAGAATAATGTTTGTGCCATCCCTTTTCTCCCCTTTCTTCTAAGGTTGCGACAGTGACACAGACTCAGAACTGCCTTTCAAAATGCATGACTCACATAAAGATGACAGGTCTTACCGTAGGATTTCTGTGATTGAACCGAAACCTACTGCTGACTTCAATCGCTTCTTACCCAACAAAAACAAGCAGGCAGCGTATGTGCCGGCGCCCTTAAGGAAGAAGAGGACAGAGAAGAATGAGGACAACAGGAGAAGCTGGGCAAGTCCTGTCTTCACTGAGTCAGATGGAACGTTTTCAAGGTACTGGTGTGCAGACTTTGGTTTAGGACTTCTTAAATAAATGATTTCTTTATTAGTTAAAGAAAAGCTACTGTTGCTGCAATACAAAGTAAAGTATTTGTATTTCATATTTTAACGAGAGGGATGTGTTGGTATGGTTGTGTGGTTGGGTTTTTTGGGGGTTTGTTTTTGGGGTTATTTGGTTGTGGTTTTGTTTGGTGGTTTGTTTTTTGGGTTTTTTTGGGTTTTTTTTTTTTTAACTTTGCTCCCCGTAGCTAGTTTTCTGATGTTTGAGTAATGTTTTGAGGCTGGTCAGACTCCAGAAAGAGGGTATTTAAATGATCCGGAATGCAGGTTCAAGATAGCTAGACGTACAGTTTTAGTTTCTCATTAAAGCTTTCCAAAATCTATGGTGATGAATTTCAGTCATCCGGCTTCTCAGTGCGTACACGTGAGATTAGTGGGTAGTTCTTGGGTTTCATCACTACCTTCACAACTTCACTGTCTTCATTTCTGTTCCTGTTTTGGTCAACCTCAGTGGACGTGAAAAGAATCCCGTAGCTTCCTGCCAAAATAGCAGAGCAGAGTGTGGGCTCACAAATCCAGCTTCCCTCCAGATGATCTATGAGTATGCCAGTGGCTCTGATTCAGAAGATGAAAGAAGGCTGCCCGATGTGGTCATGGATGACTTAGCAAAACGTAGATTTCTAGTCAAAAAGAGCCCTGTAAGCTCTGCTGCACCTGGACATCATTTCATGTTGCGCAATGACTCTCCTAAATCTTGCTCACAAGAAAGTTATCCAGCTGGGCCACTAGCTGCAGTGCTTGAACCACTGAGGTCAGAGATACTAATCCAAGATCCAGTAACTATTGTATTACCTAAATTGCAATCCATAAATAACTACATAAAGTCAGTCTTCTAATCGGCATTTTAACACAGCTGATAAATTGTTGTGCCTTTTCTGTCAACCTTCATATTTTTGTCAGAGGTGATAGAATGCTGATATAACCATTTAACTTTTTTTTTTTTTAATATATTATTATTTCTGGTGCTGCAGTGATGGAATTGAGAACTAATTTGCTTCATTCACAAGGTTGAACTCCTGAGCCAAAAAGCATGTCTTTTTGCATTCTTTATGTCAAGTTGCTCCTAAAATATCTTAACTGATTGGGTATTTTGAACAGTAACCAGAGGAGGCAGAGGCAGTTGGATACTAAAGAGGAAAACAAACCAAGAGTTAACATTCCTTCAGAATTATCTGGCTGTTTTGATGAGGATGAGGAAGAAGAAATAGGCATCCCAAACATTGAAAAAGATGATCTCTATTTTCGCAAGCTAAATTCTTCAGCGGCAAATACAGTTGTTGCTTTTGACAAATTTCTTCCTAAATTTTGGACTCCAGAAGAAGAATTGCTATGGAAAAAAATCAGGAAATCCTCTTTCAAACCCTGGTATAAAGAGATTCAAGGGTTCAGGTGCGTTTTCATGCATGCGCCTGTTTTTCTCCTGTGTGCAAAACCTCTAAATAAGGTGTAGTTATATGACTTTTTTTTTTTTATTGCCAGTGTTTACTTTTTCCCTGAAAATAATTGAAATATTATTTTCATTACTGTTGCCACTGTACATGTTACTCAATGAGTACACTTCGTGTTTTTTTTCTTTCCCTCTGCTCATTCTTTGTGCTGCTGCACAGCAGAAAGAAATCAGATTCTGAGGATGAGGAATTTGCTTATAAACAAAGCTCTTCCATTCTTGCTAATCAACCAAGACCAAGTTTTGACTGGAACAGCAGTTGCAGAAGGGATCAGAGCTATAAGCCAACTGCTGAATATGTGGGAAGCTCATTGTCACAGATTGCAGAAGGAAAAATCTTGGAGGCTTCTGATCAGCCCAGGTTGATATTCCTGCATGAGCTGTACTCTTGCTGCATCAAAAAGAAATGGCTGGATATGCGACAGCTAAATGAGTTTAAACCACGTCCTGTGATGTCATGCTTTTTTGGTTATTACTATTTTGAGTTTGTTTTGTCGTGTGATTTTTTTTCTTTTTTTTTTTTAAATGTAGCTGTAAGTTGCTGGTCTTCTGAAACATGTAAATGCAAAAGCATAACATGCCGTGTAGGATTACTGGCTTTGTGTGTGAGCATGTAAGCGTGTGGTTTCTGAGCAGGTTAGTATGCCGTGATACCTTTACATTGATTTGACATATGCTGTGCTACGGTTAGTGGTGGTGAATGCCAAGTGGTGTGGGATGCTGCAAGTCTAAACCAAATGTATATCGCAATACATTGTGATCTGCTTGTCTCTTGCTAGTTAATGATATTTTTACTTCCTTCCTTTTGTTTTATATGCTTCAGTCAGTTTTCGTTACTTCAGGCCCTGCAAAAATACTCTGACTACTTGTCTTCTGAAACGAAGACCAAAATTGATCCTACTTCTGGCCCTAGGCTCATAAAATGTAGAAAGAATATTTCCTTTGTACCAGGATGCAAGCAAGGAGACATGGAAAATGGATATCTGTATCCAGATTTAGAAAATGATGACTTGTTTGTTCGGAAAACCGGGGCTTACCATGTGAATCAAGTTGTTCTCCAGGACCCCCGGTATTTAAAAAAATTCTCTGAGCAGGAGCCTCCCCTAGAGGGTGAAATAATTCTGCAACCCAGAGATGGCCAACCTGTGATTCCAGATTTGGAAAAGGATGACATGATTTTCCGTAAAATCCTCTCTCAGAAAAAAGAGGTGCCTTTATCAGGCGCTCCAGACAAGTATCACCCAGCACTCTTGCCTGACCCGTGGAGTCTTCCAGAGGAGATACGGTCCAAATTTCTATGTTTACTTGAAAAAACCACGACACTGGAGGAAAGGAAGAGCAATGGCAGAGTGCTGTCACCATCTTCCCACCATAAGAAGGATGATATGCTGACCCGCAAGATTGCATCTTGGAAGGTTGGAAGCAATGTCCAGCCAGTAAATTTCATCCCGGGTCCATGCAGTGAAGAAGACTGGAAGAAGTGGGAAGCAATCAGGGAGGCCAGCAAAGTTAGACACAAGAAACGGCAGATGGTGGAGAGGTCAGGTTGTGTCCTGCACGGATTGTGCTTGAGTGCAGCTGAACCCTTTCCGTTCAGAAAAGCATCATCTTGTGCTGAACCATTCATAGATTGCCAATCTGCTATTTGTTTGTGGCATCCTGGACAAGCTTTTTATTTGCTTTGAATAGAAACTCATGACTGCAATACCATATTTTCAACAAAAAAATTACAATGTTTTCTAGTTTTAGGCTGCTATTTTAGTAAAAATATATTATCATTCCTTCAGGCTCAAAGATCCGCATAAGTTTCTTTCCATGGTTGAACAGGAAAAGTGGTTATTCAAAAGGCTGTGGAGGCTAGAAATATTTTTCTTTTTTTCCCCAATGTAATTGGTAAAAATATTTCTGAATTACATGAATGTTTTAACGACAGATTCTGGAAATGGGCATTCTGATATTCTTGCGTGCACCTAAGCTTGAAAATGCTTGTAAACTGTCCTTCCACAATTTTGAGATGATTAGATGAGGTGAACAAAAATAGTGTTGTTTTGCCCGCCCGAAGTCACGGTGCATGCAAGATGCGTGTCCATATAATATTAAATTCCACTGTGACATATTTTATTCTGCCAGTATTTTCTTCCTGCTTTCATACAGTTCTGATTAATACTTTCCCATAATCCTTTCCTGGTATACTCAAAATTTCTCTTCTCTGTCTGCATACTGTTTTTAACTATCTCCTAGCTCTCCTTTGGGTTTTGTACTTATTGGGGAAGAGTGGGATTTCAAATGTTTCCTTAGCTCTGAAAATACGGCATTGCAAGTTGCAGTTCTCCCAGCTGTGCATTATTACTTTGTGACTAAGACACTTCCATGTTCCAGTTGATACTTTGATGTTGCTGCATTTAATTTTTAAGCTTAATACTGTTAACAGAGTGCGAGCTTCACTGAGGACTATTTCTGAAATGCTTGAAAATATTTCACCTTTTAAGAATTCATTCAATAGAAGAAAACACTCATATTCAATACTAAAAATCCTCTTGAATCACACTGGATGAATTTGGTCTCCACTTAATGTGCTAAACTTCTGTATATGGCCTTTTATTCTTATCCATTCTAAGTATTACTTTCATTTAGCATCAGAGATGGTTGAACTAACAAGAAAACAGCCTCTTTAAGCTAGGCTTGTTATTGGGGCTCAAGTTGGCATTATAGTTTCTTGAAATGAGTATCTTTTGAGCATCATGCTGTTCAGCAGTGCTGGAATAAGTGATGTAGAATTAATACAGGGCTCTATTCATGCAGTATTGCTAAATTGGAAGTGTTGGAAACTTTCAGGCAGCCTTGTTCTGTTAGTTTTCCACCCAACTTGCACATTATGCAAATCCTGGTGTGTTTTTTGACTAGTGTCAGATCTCCAATGTGTTATTCCATGCTGGCTGATCCTCAAGCTTTCTGTTTCCCCTTCACTTAGTGAGAGTGTTGGTGTACTCGTGGTGTTAATGTTGTTACGAATATGAAGATACTGAATCTTTTCTTTTTTGATTTCTGATTTCTCAGACTGTTTCAAAAGCTTTCTGATGAGCAAGGGTAAGTTTTATAAAAGCTTGAAAGATCATAACGCTATTTTTGCCTCTTTACATTTTTGTGCATGCACAGTAGCTAAAAACTCATGCTGAAAACAACTTGTGCATGCTGCTTTGTTGTTCTGTGCTTGGGCAAGTTACATAACGAATGTAAGAGACTAAAAGCTACACGCCTGGCAAAAGCTCTCTCTGGCATCTAGGGTATCCAAGTTATAGTTATCAGGCACTTTGAAAATCAGCTCTAATATTTTATTCCTGCTTGAGTGAAGTACTTGGTGTTCTGTATTTAAATTAGGTTTTAAAACATTCAGAAATGTAAAGGAAGATTAGTAAATATTTTATTTCAAAGGCTGTACAGCTTGAATCTGAAAATAATTAATGACATGGTATGTGTCATGGGGTTGGTGAATGTTCTGTCGTTATTTTATATGCTCCAAGTTATTGAATCCTCTGTGGTAAACTTACTGGTTAGTGCCATGTGAACTTAGGTGTTGTTTATGATGCACTGTGACTCAAAGCGAAATATTTTTTCCCACTTACTGTGTGATGGCATGTTAACTATTTGGTTATGCATGGTGTTCTATTTTTTTTTTTAATATGTACATTTATTTATTTACTTACTTATTTTTACCCTGAGGCAAAAACTGGTAAGTGAGTAAACAGCTCCAGAAAAAGCAAGAAATGTTCCAACAGAAGCTAGATGTTGGGGGAGGGAGACTCAAAAGGCTCAAGTCACTAGTTAGATTTTGAAGTCAAGACTAGAATTGAAACTAACATCCTTGGTATGAATATACCTGTACTTAGCATATATTGTATTTAGGTTTAGATATTCCTATTTTGTTGCAGGCAGATATAGAAACTGGAGAGAAGGAAAAGGAAAGCCTAGTCATGTAAGTTTTCTTGAACTCATCTGGAACAATTTTGATACTTATGTACAGTTCGGTTACCCAAAACTATTCTTATATGTGATATAACTTAACCATAAAAAAAGTGAGGAAAAGAACTGTACAAGAAAAGGATATTTTTGCTAAATTTGGCATTCCCCCATTCAGAAAATAGACAAGCAAACAGGTATAATGAGCTAATGCCTTAGCCTTTATTTCTAGAGGCCAAATTCCAAAGTCTTAATGTTACCAACAAGAGTGAGTTGGGCCTCTTGGGAGGAAGTGAAAGAGTCTGGTTTGTTAGTTCAGAGCTCTTTTGGTATGTAACAGATTAGAGCGAGGCCCTGTGCTGAATCAGTTTTGGTTTTAACCTGATTTTCAATTGTATCAGAGAAGTGCTGCATTTTTAAGTCTTGTTAGAACTTGATTACCTGCCCCCCACCCCCCCGCTCCATATCCCCCCGGTCATTCAGATTTTGTTTGGATAAATGCAAACAAAAGTATTTTTGAAAAAACAAAACAAAAGCCAAACAAAAAACAGAAGCCTAGCTTTCCTTTTATATTACATCATTGAGCCTTATGATGAAACACCTGCATTTTGCCTGGTGTCTCAGGAGCTTGTGGTCAGCTCTGAGCAGGAGTCTTTTTCTTATACCTAAATGAAAAGTCCTGTTACGTTTATCACTGCAGTGTGAAAGAATAAAGTTATTCTTTAATAACTTTATTAACGCTAATAAATAAAGTTTAAAAAAAATTGGGTTAGCGGTTAGGGAGAGAAGGAAAAAAGGCATAAAAGGTGAGCTTTGAGGAATTTAGATTAAAGCGAACTAGCCAGTAGGATTTCATGGGGGAAAGTCGTAGCAGTGTTGAAGAAGTTAGTGAGAAGATGCTGTGTTAGTCATCCTGACTCAGATGGAAAGCATGAGGGAGGCTTGGGGAGGAGTAACGTAGGCTAGTGGGGCCCGTGACATGCATGAACTGAGCGTTTAGCAGTAAATTACTTTCATCTTTTAGAAACATGCATCAATAACTGACTTGATTTTATGATTAGCCTAAGTAAGAAAAGAACAGGAGCAATTTTGGGGCTGTTCCTGGAGAAAAGAAGTGAAAGGATGGGAATTTGGACTCAAGGAGCGGGGACGCCTTTTAGGTCAAAGAAAGGAGAAGGGTCATTAAAGAGAGTAATAAGTTTAAACAGAAGTAGCAGTCGGGTATGAGGAGCTCAATGTGAGTGTGGAGCTGCTACAGAGCTGCTTATTCCCTTAACCTGATTTTATTTACTCAAATACGCAACTACTGACTTGAGTGCTCACACTAGAGCATGTCCAAGCCTTGCTCATTCAGCTGCCCGTGTGTTTCCTGCCCTATTCGAAATAACACTCGAGAACGCTCAATTGTACTAATATAAGTCTCTCTCTCGAAGGTTTCACTTGCATAAATGATGACTAGGATGTGATAAAGCCTAGCACACTTTTTCTTTCTAGGAGTAAATCTTTGAATGATGTCAGCGCAGAGGAGCTGCAGTCATTGCGCAAAATCCGTTATGAAGAGCTACAAAGGATAAAAGAACAGTTACAAGAACAAGATCTAAAGTGGCAGGAAGTAAGTACCCTTTTTCACCCTTCTTCACATGTCCTGTTGAAGGGCTGGGTGCCATCTACTTTCAGTGTCCCTAGAAGACAGGCTTTGGCACATGTGCAGCAATTTATAGGGCTGTCTTCTAAAATGATCCATCTCATGCATATCTAGTGGTTTTGGGGATGTCTGTTTAATGCAGAAATGAAATTACTTTAAATATCAGCACAAGTATTTGATTAATGTTTCAGGATAAGACTTGTATGTATCATAATAAAGCCTTCAGGCTTGATTTCTGTGGACATAAAGAAAAGTTGGGGCACGTTTTCATGTGTTATCTGAAATTTGTGAATGCTTTTTTTGTGAAACAATTGGAATGTCTGAGTATTTGATCCTTTTGGAGAAGGCAGCGAGATAATATTTCCTTGTGCAAATTCTTGAGGCTCCTATCCCCTAATAATTCTGTCTTAAATACGGCTTGTAAACCGATGTGGTAGCTTTGCACAGTATCATAAGGGTATCTGGAGACATTTTCTTTTTTATTAAAATCTCTGCTTGACGATGATTACCAACAAGAAGCTGAAATTAAGAACAGAGTACCAAGCAAGAAGTTCATAGCTGTTTGATTAATGCATCTCAGCCATATCAGTTCTGATATTCTGATAATCTCTGGTATTTCATGGAGAATATTGCCAGTTGTGGTTTTAGGGAAATGAAAAAAATACAGAAGGATCTGTTTTCAATTTAGAATTTAAAACATGTTTATTCTCAAGCTAATGTATTGGTCTAACATAGCAATGATTTGGGAAAAAAAAAATATCCCAAACTGCAAAGCCTACAACAAAGAAATACAGATGGCATTTGCATTAGTTTTTAACTATGTGTCATTGGCTGAAGTATTATAGAATAAAATTGAAAATGTTAAGGGGGGGAAGAAGGGCAAAACATGTACTTTCCACTTGTAGTCCAGTAATTACAAGTTAACTTTAACAGGCAGTGAGCCTGTAACCCTAACGGAAATGGGAGAACCCTTTTATCGTTTAGGGGGAAGGTGCATGAAAATGTGGCCGCCATGATTACGTGCAGATAAGATCAGGGCAGTAGGTGGCATGTGATGGGATGCCTCCAAGGTCTTGAGAAAAAATGATTATATATGTTCATGTTATTCTTATAGGATCTAGCAAAATGGAAGAATCGTAGAAAGAGCTTTACTTCAGAATTGCAAAAGAAAAAGGAAGAGAGAGAAGAAATAGAAAGGAGAGCCTCTGAGGTGTCTGAAAGGAGTACCAAGTCACTGAAAGAAATGCAGCAGGAGAGGTAATGACCCTAATGGGAGTATTGTGTTGAAGAACTTAAATCTGAGCATTCTTATTCCCTTAAATTCTTGAGCAGCTTTTACTGGCAAGTTGCAATTGATTCTGCAGAGATCTCAACAATTTTAGTTGCAAATTACAGTGTAGAAATCTAGACAATTGAAAGGCAGAATATGGTCCGCTAATGCATTGTTTTCACAGAAAGTTAAACAGTTTTGCTCTCTAAATGTTGTTTTACTCTGTTATCCATAAATGTATTGAGAAGTCAGTATTAGCATCCACTTTAAAGAGGTTAAAACAATAATGTTGGACTGGATAATTGCCTTTTTTATTCTCGGATCAGCTTAACTATTTCTCTTGCCTCTATCATTGCATATGCTATTCTTTCAGCCACTGTGGATAAATACAGCCAGGATTTTAATGTATATCACAGAGCTGTAAACTTTTACTTGATTTCCCTTCTATCCCCAATTGTTCCTCTGGGTATATACATAACAAGATTCTCTCTGAAGAGTAAAAACTATAAACTGAGTAGCACAGTACCGTTTCTACTGGTGACATTTCTTTTTTCTGTTGGTTTTGTTGGGTTTTTTTAAAGGCATGTATGACTGAGATGAAGGGAATATATGCATGACATGTATTCATAAAAGAAATTTAAATAAGTCTTAAAACAGAATGTTTTGAGTTTCTGCATTTTTTTTTTACTTAGTTTTGAGGACAAAAATTTGTCTCTTCAATAAAAATACAGATGGTAATTGTACTGAATGTCCACTATTGTCAGAATCTTAAAAATGATGTGGTAAAGGTTATCTCTGTGCTGGTTGTTCCTTTATGACAAAGGAATGAATAGCAGAAAAAAAACCCCTCGAACTTCAGGACACCACCTTACTTTGTTTTCTAAAGTTCAGTATAGTATTTTCCTAGAGTAGAGAGCTATACCACTCAGGCAGTGTTATGGGACTACCTTCTTCCCATTCTTTCCTCAATAAAATCTGAGTTTCTGAGGATATGTAACTTGTACAGCTATATCATTTTCTTGGAAGAGAGATTTCTGTCATGGTGGCAACCTGATAATGTGACAGTAGTATGCTCGAGTGTTATGGGAGTGTTGAAATGGGGAGGAGGAGGAAGAAGGTAGGTATAAAAATATATTAATATACTAATATTTTTAAATTATGCCATTCATTTTCGTTTACTGGAGATGTGTTTCTCGGTTTATGCTCTGTCTTGAACATTCAGTTGTTGACAGACTTAGCCTATTTGTCAGGTCACTATGTCTGGTATTTTAACGTGCTCTGTCCCCATAGGGAAGACAGAGATCAAGATTCCTACAGGCAGCGAAAACATGAATGCAGATGGACGTATTCTCTGAATGATGATGTGTTTAGTGAAGAAAAAGCACCTTCCACACGGTCAGCAGCAAAAGATTACCTTTTGGAAGAAGATACCTCCTGCAGCACTAAGGACAGCAAAAGTGCATATGCCGCACAACCGTGCGAAGAGAACCTGCCAGAGAGCTCAGCCGCTCATGAAGCTCCTGCCCTGCCAAAGAGCCTGGCAGAGGAGCAGAGCTCGGCTCTTTTGTCTACGCGCTACTCGGTGAATGCTCAAACTGGGTCAGCTCAGGTTTCAGCTTCTTTCCCGAGAAGTTACCAGAAAACTGATACCTCTAGGTTAACATCTGTGGTTACACCAAGACCTTTTGGTGTCCATTCAAGAGGAATCTCGTCACTTCCACGGTCGTTCACGGTAAAATTCTGCTTCAATCCCAAAGTTTGTAAATGTTGGGGTATTGGATAGCGGGGGAAACAGTAGAGTTTTAACATTCAGTGTTTTTTAAAAAATCGTCTGCTGTTTGATGAAGGCTGTGTTAATAGAGCAGGCAATTCCGTTGTGGCTTTGGATGTTTACTCCTGTTTCTGTGCTTAAAGGCACTCCTAGAAATAAGGCTGATAAATATATTTGGTAGAATAATCATTTTATTACTTGTAGTAAGTCTTCTTAGTGTTCCTTATCAAAAAACTTGCCTTCCTCGGATGCAGTTGTCTGAAGCTAAGTTAACATAATTAAGTGTTGAAGACAAATTTTTCAGGTGATGTAAGTTTCCTCTGCTCTGCTGACTTTGTTGAAATTGAAATTTTATGCTAGCCTAAAATTTGCCTGCACAGTGAAGCACTGAAACACAGAAATTGATTCCTCCCCTCCAATTACTGTGTTGATTTTCATAGCTCTCTCCTAAATCCCTATTTGTCTCAATTTAAAAAATGATAAGAATGCAAATCATTATAAGCAGGTGATTTTAACAAGTTTTTCTTAAAAAGGTCTGGACTGTTTATTCTGCAAGCATTTCACGAGGAAAAGATATGTTGCTCTTCTTTAAAGTGGGTAATTAGTAATGGGTACAGTAACCAGAATTTGCATGAAAGGGAAAGGGGCTTTTGTTAAATAATTTGCTGAAAGATTGCTGAAAGATTAGGGATTTTTTTTGAAAGCACATATTTACCAAACTGTCATTTTTGTCCTAGATGGATGATACCCAGAAATACAATGGAGAAGTAGAAAAAGCTAAAAGAACTCAAACTTTGTTCACGAGCAGTTCATTTTCACAACCAGACTCTGCACACCCTCTCTCCACTAGTGCATTCGGAAGCAGAGGTGAGGAGGAGGAGGAAAAAGAAGGTGTTCAGTCGACACCTCCTCCTAGTTTGGCATTACCTGTAAAATCCCAAGACCAAGATGCTGGAAGCAGTATTCTTAAACCAGAGTATTGCTCTCCTCCTGATTCTCTTTCACTTGCATCTTCTGCAGAAAATGTGAGTCTTCCAGAGCCTGAGGATTCAAAATCCCTGGTAAGTGTGGAAATAATGTGGTTACTTAGTGTAACTGTATGCTATAGCAGAGTAAAACAAAAAATAAATGAAATTACACCTAATCCAAATATTTTTTGGTAAGAAGAAAACAGCTCAGAGAACTACTATTTCCTTTGATTTAGTTCAGGGGAAAGAGAATATTTGAAAGAAAATAATTGGTTGTTTTGCTGCATTTTTTCCCTACCCTTTGTATGTCCTGTGCTTAATTTTATTTCTAGTTCTAATTCAAAATAGGTATTCTAAATACTGTTTGATGTTTGCAAAGTTTTTGTTATTCTGCAAATTAGCACATTGTGCGCACAAGCAGGTATGTCAGTTAGATGAATGATCTGAGCTGCTGTAGTGTTCATTTGCACATTTAAACTGGTGGTGGAAAATAAAGATCAGTTTGTCAAAGGACAGCCTTAAATCATGCTATCCTTTTTCCCATCTGTTGTGGCTTCCCCACCTTCCTTTTTAAAAATAGTTATTTACTTGAAATTAATCTAATTAATACTTACATTAATTAATTTTAAGATAAAGCACCATCTCCTTGTGTATGTGCTTATCCAGGAGTTGGGTCCTTCAGTGGTTTTTTTGTAATAAATATCTTCAAGTCCTGTTTCCTCCAATTGATCACATGTAAATAATAACCAGCAATAGCTTTAACTGTCAGTACGTTTCTGTAATATCTAATGATGTGGTTCCAGATTAGAGATGAATTCTTTGCATTCCTGATGCTGCTGTAAAAGTTAATTGTGCCAGTTGCTTGGGTGAGGATCATAAGACCTTGGATGCTCATTTATGAAATCACTTCCCACACCAGCTTTTTATAAATTCAGTCACTTTGAACCATTCTTCCTAATCACTTCTGGAAGAGGAACGCATTTCAGTTTAATACTCCTGATATCCCTTGGCCGTTGCAATGACATTATCATAATTTTTTGAAACTGTGATTGTTCTATAAGCAAAGAGATCATGATCACTTTCTTCTTTGTTGTAGCAAAAACAGGCACAAGAATTGTTATTCTAGTAAGTGAAAACATAGATTAGATATGGGTTCTTTGTACCACTTCAGGTGACCCAAATGAGAACAAAATGTGCTAGGTCCATGTTTGGTTTTTTTGTTTCCTCTGTCACTAGCTGCAAGATTATAAATTGTCTTCCTTGCAGATGAGTAAAGTGGGTTTTTTAAACAAACAAACAAACAAAAATTTTAAAAAAATTTGAAATCTTGTGTGGTTCCTTAAACAAGCTGTGATTTAAGGAATGCAAGTTCTGTTTGGCATGTTTGTAAATCATTGCCAGAGTTGAGCACTTGATATAGTTCACTAGTCATCAGGGCAATAACACCAGCTGTGTGGAGTACCAAGTGTTTTGGAGATGACCTGTCCAAATGATGAAGTTCAGTGTACAAAGTTGCATTACTCCTCTGACAAGAGGTAGGTTTGAAGAAGAGCCAGGTTGGGGTGGTGGAAATAAAAATAATAACAACAGTAATCTCCAGGAACACACTCAAAATTCAAAAGTTTTATATTTGTTCTAGCCCAGCATCCTAACCTGTCTGTTAGTAAATTCACTTTTAATGTGCTGTTACTCACCAGAGGACTTGGGTTGCACGGGAGCATTTGCAAGCTAGTAGCTGTCTTTTGACGAAAGAACTTAATTTCTACCCTGGGCTGTAGCTGGGAGTGTTTTGTCAGGAATATTCCTGTAACAGGAGTTGAAACCTCAGGATGTTGCCTTGCGATGTTGCTGTCTTCTGCACCCAGCGCTCGGGTGCTGCCGCAGCCTCCTCTGGCTGCGTCTGCCCGGAGACCCTGGCTAATGACATCTGCTTGTGCAGTGCTCTCTGCAGCTGCCTCTTGCGTCCTACCAACATAGGAGCTTTGAGGAATTGGCTTAGACACTTAGACTTATGAATATTTTAAGTTAGGGAAAATGAATCCAACCCTTCAGGAAAGCTGGTTTGCTAGGCAACTAAATTGCAGGTGTACATTTAGGACACCAAATTTAGTACGTGTGTGTGTATCTCCCCCATGCATGTGTTGCTGGAATATATCTGTTTTAACAGTGTTTGACAGAAGTCTAAATTTTTTTTTCCCCCTCTCAGAACAATGTCAGTTCCATAATAATGAAGTGAATAGCATGCATTTGGGTATTTTAATTGTTTTTTTAATGAGTTCACACTAAAATGTTAATGTATTTAACACATGTTCATAATATATTGTGGGACTGAAAGCACATGTTCCAAAATGTTTTCCCAGTCAAAAATTTATGTAGTTTAAAAAGTTAATACTGTGTTTTCATTCAGATTTTGAAAGTGTCTTGAAAGTCCAGTAGAATGGAAGATCTGGATTCTAGCTAATTCTGGGATTAGTTTTATTATCTAAGGCTGCCATTAAAAAATTCATAGCGACCTAGTAGTATGTCATATAAAATTAAACAGATGACTGTTCAATCAAGTAAATCTCGTTGCAGCATTGAGCTTAAAAGAAACTGATGATGCCTACTGTAGGATGTGCAAGAAAACATTAATTCATCATATTTTTTTATCTAGTTTTTTCACATCTGTATTTGACTAATGCTCTCTCAAGAGTCAGTGCATTCCACAAATTCACAAGACTATCCATGAAGACCCCTCTAGGGTTTTAATTTCCTCAAATTTCATATTTTGTAGCTTCATGTTAGGAAACATTTAAAATAAGAGAAACACACAGCTAAATATATATATGGAGAAAATATAAATGTAAACTGAAAACATACCTGTTTGAATAAAAACCATATTAGTTACTTAACTGGCTTAATGCTGTTTCCTTTGTCTGTGATGCTAATAATAGATGATTGAAGTGCACATTGTGAGCATCCTTACTCATTTAGAGGATAAACTTTCCCTCATTTAGATTCCTGTGATACCAGATACAGTAGTGTCATGTTTTATTTTTCAGGAACAGTACAGTGAAATGAGAATCAGTATAAACCAGAGACCTGGCCACAGTCGCAGCTTTGGGTTTACAACAAATTGGAGTTCTTCAGGGGCCTTTGTACAGACAGTGGAAGAAGGTAAATGGGTATTAAATGTACAAATTTTTGTTCTTACGTTTGGTTTGCAGGGGCTTCTAAATTAAGGCATTTGCTGTTAAGAATGTTGCAAGTATTTAAAAAAAAAATCAAGTAGAGAATTGAAAAATCAATACGTAGTTTGCTAATGTATTTCTGTGAATCCTCATCTATTCAAACAGGTTGAATTCAGAAATGCTAAAAACCATTTTCCTAGGACATTTCAATAACCACTGAAAAAGGCATAATCATGATTACTCAAACATTCACTAAGCCTCTTACGGAACAGTAGTAAGGGGCACATATAGATTTTCAATATACAGATTTTTCCGTTCAGCTAATTTTAAAAGATTTCACTTTGTATGGTTTGTAAATGCATGCATAGGGAACTTAGGAGTTAGTATTTTTATCTCAATTTTTCCTTTCTTAGTCAAGTTGAATTTTGGAGGCAGTTAATATTTTTAAGCAGTTGCTACTTCTAAATTGATTACCAGTGCAGTTTTTTCTCAGATGTGTTAATACTGAGAAACAGCAAACGTTTTTGTCTTGAAATGAAACATACATAAAGTTTATTTCTAAGCTTTAGTAGTCTTCTGCAGAAGATAAGCTCAGTTTTCTTAATTTAAAAAAAAGCCCACACCAAAACACAACAAAAAAACAAGCAAATCACATGTAATGCTTGTTTTCTGAACAGTGATCTTTCCCATTGCTGGTAATACTTGAGGAATATTTAATTGTGCCCTTTCTTCCAGCTAACACAAGATCCTCCTGAGAAAGCAGAAATAACTGGAAACTTCTCATTTCGTTAGTCTTTCATTAGACTTTCCAGAGAGGAAAAAATACCATTTAACAGCACTTACTGAGCAGCTTTGATTTATTTATTTTTTTAAATTTCAAAGTCACTTTTTAGACCTCTCTTCACTATGGCTGGGTACTTCTCATAATTAGATTGTAACCGCTAATATTCGCTTTGCGTGAAGAGTGACTTTCCATTTGCTTTCCCTGCTGCTAGGCTTCTGCTTTAATTTTGGTACTTGGAGGCATAGGGACTGTCTTTTTGTGCTGCCAGCTGTAAATGAGAAACCTGAGGATAGTGAATGTTCCTGCTGGTCATTCACAAAGGTCCATGTGCGCCATATCCCCAACTCTGTAGGCAAGGAGGAGAAGGTGAAGGTCTTGTAGCTGTTACCTTGGTTATGCTTTATTACCATTCTCGTAAGGAGGGGCACAAAGTATAAAGATTGAATGGAGAATGGAGTGTATTTTGGTATTCTTGTTTATAGCCTGTGTTTAACTTTTTTTTCAACAACTGGCTCCTGTTCTACCCTTATTCAATAGCTGTAGCTTCCTTTAAAGGAATGAAGTATGGAAGAGGTGCACAGCCCGTTGAAAGAGCAAGATGTGCTTTCAGCTAGGCACTTTTGAATGTTGCGTTTCCTATTTTTAAGGATAAGTCAGAGGATAATTCAGGTTGAAAGGGACCTTGGAAGATCATCTAGAGCAAACCCCTGCTCAAAAAGGTGTTAAGACTAAATTCAGACCAGGTTGCCTAGGGCCTTGTCAGATGGGTTTGAGACACTCCAAGGATGGAAACTGCACAGTTTCTCTGGGCATTGCATAATTATCCTCTCAGAGAAAATTTTCCCCACATATCCAGTCAGACTGACCTTTGTCTCAGTTTATAACCACTGTGCTGTGTTCTGCTGCCATAAATTTCAATGAACAGCAGGCTTTCCCTTCTCCATGACCTCTTGGTAGGTATTGGGGGGACTGCTATTATGTCCCCCTGCAGCTTCTCTTCTCCAGGCTGAACAAGCCCATAGCCCTCAGCCTCCCTTCACAGGGTAAGTGCTCCAGCCCTGACCATCCCAGTGGCCTCCCATGAAACTTGCCCCAGTTTCTCTTGCAGTGGCACACCAAATTTGGACACAGTATTGTCGATGTGGTGTAGCAAGTGCTGAGTGAATGGGATAGTCATTTCCCTCGATCTGCTAGTCATGCTAGTGTTCATATAGTCCCACCACTGCCAGGGTCCCCCAAGCCCTGCTCTCCAGCCCATCAACCCCCAGCCTGTACCATCACTGGGGTTAGTCCATTCCAGGAGCAGGACTCTGCATTTGTCCGTGCTGAACGTCAGGTTCCTGCCCTGAATGGCAGCCCTGCCCTCCAGCGTATCAGCCAGCTCTCCCTTTTGGCATGGTTTGCAAACTTGATGAAGGTGTGTTTCTCCTCCTCCTCCCCCTTGTTATTGGTGAACATGTTAGAGAGGACAGGTCCCAGGATACATCCCTGGGGAGCTCCACTTGTAACCAGCCTCCAGGCTGAGTATGAACCATTAACCGCTACCCATAGAGCCAGACAGCCCAGCTGTCACCCATCTGCTGCTTCTGCCCTGTAGAGAATACCATCCCAACTTTGATACCAGGATACTGTGGAAGATCATGTAAAAAGCCTTACTAAAGACAAGGTAGATGTTATCCACAACTCTCCCTTCATCCACGGATGTAGTTATTTCATCATTGAAGACAACCAGGTTGCTCAAGCATGATTTAGGCTTGGCAAATCCAAACTGTTCCCTGTCACCTTTTTCTCTTTTGTGAGCCCAGAAATAGCTTCCAGGAAGAATTTCTTTGATTGTCTTGACATACTTGTCATCCTAACTAGCTATATGATTTTCTTCAGGCGATAATCCGCATTTAGCTTTTCACTACTTATAAATGACTGTATTCTATATATGCTTTTCCTTCAAAAAACTTGGTAGGAAAACTACTTGGCAAGCAAAATTAATTTCTTATAAGTGTTCTCAAAAAGCTTACTAAGAGTTAAGCTTGTAACACATGTTTCAGTGAGACCCATTTACTACATTTACCACAAGAGTAGATAGTGCTCATTTTTTACAGGAATTTTCAACCTTTACACTAAAAATTAGGTAGACAGAAAGCCTTAAAGTCATTAATCTAGACAGTGTTCTGCCAGCTTCCCCAGTGCCATATAATCTTTATTGTTTCAGTCCTTTCCCTTTCACCCACCATATTTGCAATAATTTTTTGAGGTTTTGTTGATGTAGGAGTGCACACATCTGCAATCAAACACTTGCAAGCATGTAGGACAAAGTAACTTTGACCCACTTCCTTCAAGTTTTAATTTTTTTTTTTTATGAGACTGAGCTAGTATTTATCTGTTGTAGTAACAACAGATGGGGATAGGTTAGAGATAACTAAATACATATGGAAAATGAGTATTTGGTTGGTTTTGTTTTCACTGGGGAGTAGCAAGAAAGAGAAAATTTTTACCTTCAGGCAAACTTATGAAAAATAGCAGTGTCTGTTTCATGTAATGTAAACTAAATCCTCTACAGCAGTATAAAGAAACTATCAGTAACTCCTATAGTCTTGGAGGAGCTGGACTGAGAAAGACAACTGGCACCATACAACTTGTGGCACCTGAATTGCTAACTGGTCTCTGTAGGCTTCTCTGGAGGTGAATCAGAGCAGAAGCCCAGTATAGGCACCCTGGTTTGCACTCCTGAGAAGCACTTTTATTCAAAGACTGTAGAGGCAGTGGAGGAAGAGCAGCTGGCAAAGTTACTTGCCAAAAATTGAGCGGTGTAAGTTGTTCTGGCTGTGTTAGGTCTACCTGTGCAATCTAGAGACTGTTGCTATTCATTCAAATTTGTATGGTTGGGTTATGGTCTGGATATGTGTTTCTAGTGATACAGGAGGAACACGCAATCTTAAACTCCCTTCCTTTCTTAAAACTGAGCTGAAGTATACTGCTTTCACCTCTGAGCTGGGTCTCATCTCTGTTGAATTACTTGAGTAAAATGAACACCACTTCTTTTGGTTCCTAGAGCTCATTCTTTCCCAACACAAAACGGAGAAATTACCAGTTCTGATGACTCTCCTTGAGCCTGTAGCATTCTCTGTACCATGAGCATAAAGTTCAGTCTCCATGTGGTCAAATTATATGGTACTAAAGATCTTAGATTTTGAAATCAGACACAATTCCAAATGTTGTATGATGTTGCTGAAAATAGTAACTTCAGTGATAGTATCTTCAACAGTATCCTTAGTAGTACCTTCCATTAATAGACTTGAAAATCCATTAATTCTTTAGTATCTTCCTGGCTCAAAGGAGACGCGTATTTTTCCCAGTTTAACTATCACCCATGTTTGCTTCCTCCAAATAAAACCCCCACCTTTTCTTGTATAATATTACTTAAAAGTAATTGCTATATTTTGGAAATTTTACTGATAACTGCTAATGGAGTTTTTAGTCCATACTTTAAGAAGAATGCATAAAAATAGAGTATGGAGCTACACTCTTCTAACATAGTAGTTAGTGGTTTGGGTTTTTTTTTAGTGAACTATGGTGAATCACTGGTGCAATATTAGGAAGCATAGCATTTCTTCATTTCTTAACTTCCTCAGGTGCCAGGAATATTAAAAGCTCTCTGAATCCTTCGTGGATGATCCAGACTTATAGCAGCATTTTCCTAGTGAGTCAGAGATGGTCAGGATGAAGCATATGGTGTCTAAATTCTTCTGTCATGCTTGTCCACATTTGTTTCTGATAATGTAATACAGCATTGTTCTTGGTGTATTTTAAATAAGAAGTGTAGATTTCACTATTTACTTTGGAAAATGCTTCCATTGTGTAATTCAAATTTGGTTTATTTTATTAACATGAGGATTTATTGTGCAATCTTTAACTACGTTTTCACTTTTCCATTTTCTATTCTGCTAAGGGAATAATTGTTAATGGAAGAACCATTCAGATATAATTCATAAAAATCTTACTTAGGGAAGTTTGAATTTCTCAGCTCACCCATTTTCTGAATTAAATATAAAAAATTTATTAACTGGCACTGTATGTTCTCTGTCCTTAGGCTAGTGAGATCACCTGCCAATGTGTAGTAGATGAAAAAGAGTATAAAGTGCAGCCTGTCTTGCAAAATATCAGTAGAATTCAAAGTCCAAGCTGCAATAAAATTTGCCCTTAATAGACAAAATAAGTAGAATGCAAAGAAGGCTGATGGGACAGCACCCAGCAATATCTTGAGTCCAATTACTAGTCAATTCAGAACTAACAAACGTGTTTTAGCAAAGCAGTAAAGCAGCATGGTCTTGTCAGTAGAGTCCAGAAAATGTAAATAAGAATATGAGAAAGCCAGCTTCTACTGAAATTAATGAAGTGGAGGCTATTTTTTAGGGCAAATTAGAGGATTACCCAAACATTGGCTGAATTTCAGCTAATCATTGGCTACAGACGCTGTGGTGCTGCCTGCCTCTCTCTCCCTATTCCAGTTTATAAAGGTGAGTTAGTGAAGGCAAGAGTGGGCGCAGAGGTTGTTTGTTAAATGGGCTAACCAGAATGTGAACACTTACAAGTCCAAAAGGCTGATGTTCTTTGTCATTTTCGTAAGTTTCAAATTGAAACACTACTTTGATACTGAGTTTACTGACCTTATATTGCAGTGTAGTAGATTTTTTTGGAAGACTTTCTGAATATCCACCAATAAGCATTTCCTTGAATGATTCCCCTGCTCCCATCTCCCAGTCACGACTACGGTTAAAAAAAAGTTGTGAATGGAGACAAAATAATTTTATTTTTCTTCTGTTTTTTACAGGTAGCCCTGCAGCACTTTGTCAGCTGCATGTAGATGATGAGATCATTGCTGTCAATGGCACAAAGGTTTCACGTATGGACTACAGTCAGTGGGAAGAAGCCATCAGCAGAGCACTAGAAACTGGAAACCTTCTCATGGATGTCAGACGATATGGAAAGAATGGTGAGTTGTTTCATCAGGCAGATACACTATGCTCTGTAAGGCAAATAAGCTTTGTCTCTGCTGTACCTGACAGCTGAGAGTCCTTATTACCCTTACAGTAGTAATATGTATCTAAGCTAAGTAGTTTGCTACCATGTCTGTTGCATTTTAACACAACTTGGCTTTTTTTAACTACTCATGCATTAGAAATGTCTTGACAAGCAAGTCTACAAAGCATTGAACTACTGACATCTCTCTTGTGCTCTGGCCTGTTTCTGAAAGGATGCACAGGTAAAAAAGTGTGCAACCACCACACAAGAAAATGTTACATTTTCTTTCCTGCCATACCACAAAAATGAAGAGGGGCTAGTATCTAGAGGATAATAATATTATTAGAGCCTCTCTCCCTCCATCAGCAATTCCCTTTCTTCAGGGAAGGATGATCTTGTGTTCCTTTCTTCAGGGAGTGTTTCAGGTGGCATATGAGCTTGTGGATGATGTAGCACTGCTGTGCTATGGTTTTGGCCATTGACCCGAATACTGTGATGCTGTCTTTCTGGAATGGTACTACCTGTTCTGGCTAGTGAAGGTTTCCATCCTGGCTGAAGGCCTGGTAGTATGTCTAGACTTGCCATGGGTTTAATCAGGATACCCTTTCAAAGTCCAAAAAGAATTTCTCCAGAGTTGTAAGCGTGACCAATGACTTCTTGCGCTGTATAAATACAAAACATTCTTCTAGTGGGAAGCTAGGTAGAGTAAGTTACCAACAAGTGGGGAAAAAAGTACTGGGGTGAGGGAAAGACAAGAAACAAATCACAACTTCTACAGGACCTCACACAAACGAAGAGTGAGATTAATGGAGAAGAACACACTTAATAAATTTTAGGTAGTGGGAGGGGAGAAATGATGGAGTCTGAGAGAAGATTATCATTTGTCTTCGCCTCATCAGTTTTGCTAGTTTAGTTTAGACTGCCTGTTTTTTTCCCTCTGTGCTTTCTGACGAGCACAGACATGAAAATGACCCTTCCCTGGTTAGTGTATGACTCAAATTGTACCTTGTGTGAGTAAAGTTGGAAGAATTTTCTTGATCCTTACTAATGCTAATTAAATAGTTTCCAATGAATACTAATTGCTCTGTAATGTGAAGCTGCTGTAGTCCATATTAGCAAAACGTGGTAAACTTTTACCTTGCTTATGACTAACACTTGCATATTTGGGGAAGGCGGTCTGCTCATAAAAGCCCTTTTTCCTGTCTTCACAAATTCCACCTGATTTGTGTCTCTCCCTCTTCTGTTATGTGTTGTTTTTTGTGTTATTTTAACATGTTTTCACTAACTTTTGTTCTGTTCTTTGACATTACTGTCTACATTAAATTCTTGATCCTCCACATACCAAAAAGATTGGGGCAAAGACCAGCCTTCCCTGCTACATGTAAGGCATAAAATCCTCAATCTCACCAGTATGGCTACCAACATTATAGGTACATCTGAAAATAAATGGATTGATGCAACTTCTGGAGAACACATTTCAAATGTTTCCACCATATCAACAAAAAGAGATTTTTCCAGCAGCCTTCGAAGTTCTGTGAGTATGTTTTTGAAGGGTCCTAGGATTTGGGGGGAGGAAGAAAGTAAAAATGTAACACCTTGATAGGGGGAAGATGGCGAAAAGACCTTGGAAATCTTATTTTTACTTGTATTTACTTAAGACACATATAGGATATTGCAAATATGGAAACGTAGTTATGTACTTATTAAGGTAAATAAGATGTTTAAAGACCTGCTACTGTGTATTCATAAGTGGACACTTATGTTTTAACGAGAATGTATGGAGTGTTTATTCTTTAGAAAAGACTTTTACCTCCATCATTAGCGTAAATGAAAGTTGCAGCCCCAAAGAACAAGTGTATAGTTGCTTTCAAATTACTTGCAAATAACACCTTGCCTGCCAAGGAGCTGAAGTAAGAAGATCTTGGCTTCTGGCATTTTCTTGCAAACTAATGTTTTTTTATTTCAGCCAGCAATTCACAGCTGGTTATTGATCCCCTCAAATGTCCGCAGTTGTTTTATCATATAATACACTCAGGAATTTTTAGACAGTTTTGTATCTTTCTGTGGAAACTGTTCTGAAGTGTTTCATGATATACAGTTCCTGTCAGGGTAGATGTGTAATTGGATAAACTTCCACAAATCTGATGAACCTGGGCCCTTTATTTTTTATTTTTTTAGGATACAGAAACAAAATTGATAAATGGAATGCAAGGAGACCTTGGCTCTAATGAACAAAGAGGTAAACCACTGTTGCTTTTCATCTGCTAATCGTGTGGTTTTGCAACAAGCACGGACACTAAACCTGTAATCATTGCAAGCTTTGAGTGAAGCGAGACCTTAATGAACTGAAAGGTAGACAGGTATCACAGGGATCCAGTTGCACCCAAACTGGGTGTAGTTTGCTTCCACAATGTGGTAGGCAGTTGAAGAACTGGCAATAAAGCAATGACAACCCCCCTCATCTCTGCATTAGTGGTTGTAAATTTACTGTGTGGTAGGGGTGAAAGAGAAGGGGAGGTACAAAATTTATTGTAATTGCTATTGCATTTTGTGGAGACTGAGTCAGTATGAGTATTGATTTATTTCACTACCTAGGAAGAGTAAAGTTCAATTATTTTTTTTTTCTCCCCTCCCCTCAATTGTGAGGTTTTGGGGGTAGTGGTTGTTTTACTATAATTATTACACTTTTATTCCTGGAGAACAATATTGATTATTATGGTATGAATAATAATTCCTTACAATGCTATGAACAGTAATAGCCTTACTTGATGACAGTGAGAGAAACCAGGTACGTATACTTCCTAATGGAATGATAATCCTTAAATGGGAACTTTGTGTTTTGTTTTATCTTGAAGGCATATGGCAATTTATAAAAGAATTCCCCTGTGAGATCAGTTGCTCTCTCTCTGGAGATGCCTTTCTGATGACCTTAAATGGTGATTAGGCTCCTCAATCCAATTTGGCATCTCAGTCGTGGAGGCTTAAATTAGATGGGGAGAATCTGAGTCCAAGCTTGACACTCGTATTGTTGTTATAGTTGGACATTGTTAGTGATAAAATGAAATACTAATCGGTATATGATGTAACCTACTAAAAACTGTATTTGTTATTATGAAAGATCAGATTTCCTTTGTGTTTCAGGAGCTTTTTATTTTTCTGAAGTGACTTTACTGTAGATTGGAGGTGTAACAAACGTTTCTTATCCAGTGGTGATAGTCATTAAAAAAAAAAAAAAAAAAAAAAAGACAGCACCTCATTGACTTGTTTGTATTCTCTGTATTTTCCAAATAGCATCTGAACCTATTTCTTTGAAAAACTTAAAAAGACGGTCACAATTTTTTGAACAAGGTAAACCAAAGAGCTAACATTTCATGTACTTCCATGAAATTGTTCCTGCTGCACACTCCTCCTAACAAGTCTGGTGCTGGGTGCTATACCTCTTCAGCATTGTTTGTTGCAGTTATGACGGAGCAACATAATTAATTTCCCTTCTTTCCCCAGGGTCATCAGGTTATTCTTACAATTCATGGGTCTACCTTTGTGGTAATGGGTCTTTGCGTGTTCTCTTGTATCTATAGCTGTTTAAATCTCTTCTATGTTCTTTATACTTTTTTTTTTTCACTGGGTAGGAATGAAGGATAGCACTCTCTGTTAAGGTTTGCTACTACCTACAAAACAAGAATAATGTTGAATATTCCAGAAGAGGCTTAGCACAGATCTCAGAGCTGTTGATAAAATACTTCACTCTGGATTTGAGTTTGTCTTCAGTTGCAGCTCTGTGCTTTCATGTAAATTGGTGGAAAAAGACAGGTGCTGGCTTTCCACTATGTGGTGATGTCACAAGATCCGAAGACCAATATAAATTTTGAATTGAATATGCTAGCTTTTAAAGGCAAAAAATGAGGCACTCAATTTTGGTTTTGTAGGTTGCTTTTTGATGTTTTGCATGTCACAACTCACATACTTCCACTAATGTTGTACGTCTAATGCTGTTGTCAGACTATGTATGCCTTGCTGTTTTGCTGTAGCTTGAAAGAGTGAAATTCTGGCCCACTGGAAGTTCAGTGTGAATTTTGCCAATGACTTCAGTGGAGCCAGGACTTTACCTTCACTGGTGATGGCTTCTGTTTTTTCCAGAAGTGATATGTGAAGTGCCACAGCATCAATCTGCGTTTGTGGTTCTGTTTGCTTTTAAATACTTCTGCTGCATTATATCTGCAATATGATGGTATTTTGTTGTTGGTTGGGGTTTTTTTGTTTTGTTTTTTTTGTTTGTTTTTTTTTTTTTAAAGGCTGGCTGTGAAGTTTGGTTCTTATTTTAATAAATTTTATAGCAATATTCCAGTTGTGCTTGAGGAGGAAGAGAAGGGCGTAGTTCTAGAGTGTACGCTCAGTACAGTTTTCTTCATTTAAAACTTTTGACACTTTAGCTTTACAATGATATGAAAGAGTTTCTTTTTTTAAAGCCTGTACAAGCCAGCATAAGCTTACAGGGGCAAGACAAGAGCGGAACAAAGATCGGTGCTGCCTATGCCTCACTTTAACATCTCCTGGTGCAATTGCAGGAGATGAAACCTGTTTGTCCTATTATCACTGTGGCTGTTGCAATCTGATAATGGAGACAAAATTGTGCATTTATAGATTGGACGCTAGTCTGTGACTCCTTAGATATCTTTTGTATCCTAAATTTGACCTTTTTTCCACTTCATGTGGTCATACTTCAGAAAACTGTTGCAGCTTGTTGCATTTATGCATTTTTTTTTTTTTAACTGAAATGTGGACAGCTAAGTAACAAGTACACTAGCAACAAACAAAAATAGAGGTGATGCTTGGGAAAGGACTATACTTGTGCTTCTCCACATTTTTCTCAACTTTTAATATATCTCTGTAATAAGGATCTTGGCACAAGCTAAGACCAAGCACGATAGCCTCAAATACCATAAGGCTTGTGATGAATGGTGATAAGTTCACACAATTCAAGTGTGCTTTTGGGAGTAGGAAAGGAGGACAGTTGGAAAGGGGAAAACACATGGCTTTGTGGTAGAGAAGTTGCCTATGGATGTCTGTTGCTCTTAATTCACGTCAAGGGCAGCAGGTGAGTAGCTGCTTTACCCTGCAGCAGCGTTCTGGTTGTTGGTCATGCTAAACAGTTGGGTTTCAGAATAATAATAGGAGAGGTGTAGCAAAGAGCCTCTGTATTGCCACAGTGGGAGATGTACTGCTAATTCAAGCAATTGCTGATGGCACTTGTAAGCATGTAAAGCTTTTAAACAATGGCGCACACTAGTTAAAAGCACCTAGTGAATTCTGATGTCAAGTAAGTTCAGTAGGGCAAAATGCAAGCATGGCTTACTAAGGAAGCAAAAGTTAGTCTGAAGCTCGGGCTTCCCACTTTTACACAAGTCTTGCAGTAGTGAGTATATATGGTTCTAATAATTTCTGTTTGTTATCTTCCAAATCTTACAGGAGGCCCAGAGCCTGCAATGCCTGATGTAAGTACTATTTACAAACTACTAATTAGTGGTATAATCCTGGTCTTTTCAAGAAGTCCACTGCTTTCTGTTGCATTTTATACTGCTTTAAAATTGATTATCGAATCTGAGAGTAATGACTAAGATTTTTCTAATGTGTGATGGAATGGTTGCTTTATGTCTGTTTGAAGAAAAGGCTAATTTAGGTCGTTGTCACTATAAAGCTGTAGTGTTTGTAATGGCCTTTATTTCTTGCTTTAAAAAAACATGTTTTAAAAGGTAGAGTGTTGATTACATGGAAGAAGATCATATTATTTCATTCTGTGCTATATTAGCTCCCAGTCCCATCGATTAGTGCTCCTAGTCGTCGGGTTTGGGATCAAGAGGAAGAACGAAAACGACAGGAAAAATGGCAGAAGGAGCAGGACCGTTTATTGCAGGTATAATTAATCTTCATAATCATAGGCTGGCAATCCCTTGGGTGCAGCAAGTGTGATGTCAAAGTACAGCTTAGCAACGCTGTTGCTTTCTGGATGGTATATCTTTTGTCATTCCTTTTAGCTTACAAACTCTGCAAGGCAAGAGCTGTGCCTTCCTAAACATATTTGTGGTCTCTGTTATGGTTTGGGTGCTCTATTTGATGCCTGAAGAGATGGTTTTAAAGAATGTAAGCCTTGGCTCCCCTTTCTTGAGAGCAGTGTCAGCCCTCTGCCATCATTTTTTTGTTCTTTGCTTCTCCTTTTTTAGTCCTGAAGTATAAAATTTGGCCAGAGTGATAACGTTCTTTCTCTTCCCTATGATCCCAGTGATGAATTTTCAAATAATAAAGGAAACAAACTCTTTCTTTGCTTATTTCCAACGTCTTAGAAGGCCTACTTCTGACATCATTAAATATTTTGCTTTTCTCAAGGTCTAAGTGGTGACTGACAAAACCACCAATGTATTTATTTTGCACCTTGAGTAATGCCTTAAGACCTTACACTGATTTCATACCAAATCCAGTCATAGGACAAATTTGGAGGCCCAGAAGTTGGTTTTTGTTTAGATAACGTTCCAAAAGACTAAGAGCTCTTGCTTAAACCTAAATACTGCCTCATACTTTACTTAGTGATCACTTTATATTTACCGTATTTATGTGCCCAATTCCAAGTTAAATACAATCACTCCATCTTTCAAGAAATACCTTAGGTAGCTGATTTTTGTTCAAATGGGAACTAAACTTTAAGATGGGGAATATAAACAGATGTGAGATCAGTTGTTAGAAGACTTAGTGTAATAAGCCTGGATTCTCTGAAATCAGTTGCAGAATTCCTTTTGATGGTACCTGAGTTAGGATTTCATTCACTCATGACAGACCTGATGTCCTAGTGAAGGTCGAGCATGTTTTTGACACCTTGGTCTGTTACAAAACACATTAAGTAACAGCAAATAAAACATACTATGTTTATTATTTGTGTGTTTAACTTCAATCTAACCTAACAGGAGAAATACCAACGGGAACAAGAAAAACTGAGGGAAGAATGGCTACGAGCTAAGCAGGAAGCAGAAAAAGAGAGCTCCAAGTATTTTGATGAGGTAGGCTGTGAACATGGCTTCACCTTTGACTGTTTAATTTCATGATGGCTTTTTTTCCTTACAGTCGGTGCATGCAAGCAGATAGATAATTTATTTTGCCATGCCATTTATCTTCTCATTTTGGAAAATAAATTATTGTCTATGACTTGGTAGAAAGAGGTTGCAAAAATGGGAAGGAAAGAGTAAATGGGATGCTTTGAGACTTGTTGAATATGACTTTTTTCCTTACGGATTGGTTAGGTAACTAACACCAGAAATATGTTGGAAGAAAGTTACAGCATGTATTAATTACTGTGATCAGAATGAAATCATCACCTTTGCTGTATATGCACCTCCTGATGCTACTTGTTGGAATTCTGCTTCAGTACTTCATCATGAGGCATGTTCTTATGTGCCTGGCTTTTACTGGCAACCAGTTCATCCTGTCTCTGATAAATTTACATGTCAAATCAACTTCATGACTTGCCGTCATATGTTTCAAAACATTGAATGTGTGTAGTTTCTGTAGATGCTGACTTTTGTGGCTGTTGATTATGGGAAGTTGAACGGGTTTTCTCCTGAGTGTAGGAGGTGTCTGAGATATCTCTTTATGGCTATGTGGGTGCTGCTTCAGGCATCCTAGCTAGATCAGTTGTGTTTGTACAGTCACGAATAAGTAGACTGTAAGTTAAAGCTGAGGAGTTCAGTAAGGAAGCTCTTTGAGCTGTTAGAAGACTTTGCTGTTCAAGAATGTAAACCATTTCATATTTTTACTATCATTAGAGGTTTGGAGGGACCCATAAACAGTATTTGTTCCCTACAACTAAAACATCCCTTGACCACTGAAAGACCTTTTCTCATGTTTGAGAGAAGAGTCATAGAGTGGTAGGTCTGAGGTTTGACTTTCAAATGGTAGGAGAATGGAGGAGGGTGGGGGTTTGCTCCACATCAGGATTCATGTGAAATTTATTCGTCTGATACACACTTGCAGTGTATATCTTGGTGTATATGCACTTAGGTAGGCCTCAGGTTTCTAAGTCAAAACAATAGGGAGAAATGCTGGGTATCGTGGCAGAGTTTGTTTTCCATGGGTATTTAAGTGGGGATGGGATGGCTTGAAATGTAAGTGATACTTTAGAAAGCAGAATGTTTCACATAGTTGTGGCCATGCTACCCGTGGGGCTCGCTAAGGCTGCCGTGTGGAATGAAGCTCTTGCATTAGGAGAACGTGCTAGCAGGCACTCAAAACATGAAACCAAAGTACGCTGTGGGTCTTGCGTTGAAAGTGTTTGGGATGCTTTTTGCAGTCTTCCCTCATAGAATAAATTAACTTTTTTCTGAGTGAGCAACCTGCTTAAAAAACAGCTCTCTTGCCTTAAAACAGGTTTTTTGGTTTTTTTTTTTACCACAGGAGCAGACTGTTCTAACCTTAAACAGAACATCTGTCCCTGCACGGGCTCCATCTGTGTCCAGCTGGAGGGCAAGCCCTGAATCAAATATTCCTGAGGAGCCAGAAGGAGATGGAGGAAGCGAGCTGGCAGCGCGCTTGCTGGATGAGGAAGAAGAAACGAGGAGGCTTCAGGAGGAACAGAGGATCCAGGAAGAAGTAGCCCTGCGTTTTGCGCAAGAAAGGGAACTCCAAGAGCTGGAGCTTGAGAGACAACGTAAAGAGAGAGAACAGCAGTATGCTGAGGAGCAGAGGCGGCGGGCAGAGATGGAGGAGCAGAGGCGGCAGGCTGAAAGGCAGAGGGAGGCGTCAGTGGAGATGCCTCAGTACCAAAGGTGTGCGCTTGTGATGGGATGTACTCCCTCTTCCTTCTGCATCAAAAATTCAAATACATTTCTAAAGGGAGCATGCATGTCCTGAATGTATAAGTGTATTCATGTAAGGTAGGTACTGTAGAGTAAGCAGGATAGCCTTTCTTTCTAAAGGTAGAAGAATCAGTCTTTCCCTGTGAACTAAGTGCTCTGTTAACCCACCTCTGCTCATTTTTTAAATAGCAAGTATAAATACAGTAACTATAGCCAAATCAAAGAGGGCCTGAAGCACTTAGTGTGAAGATTTTGTAAGGATCCTGCATAAGCTTGTAAATTGAGAGCCGGTGGCTCAACATACAGTGCTTTCAGAAGAACTACCAAGTCAACTCTCTTCCAACAAATGCGTGACTGATTTTGCAGACTCCTCTCTCGTGTTAGTTCGACAGTGCAACAATGAAGTTTAATTGCACCATTGGGTTAATTTATTGATGAGGGGGATCATGGTGTATGAGTGAACAGATACTGGCTTAGATATCATGGACTGTTAGAAATACCCGCAGTGGATATATTTATTCTAGAGCATGAAATACTTTCTTCCATTACCTCCTTCAGCAGCTGGTTTAAAAACAAAAACAAACACAAACAAACAAAAAAAGGGGGGGGAAAGAACAACACTCCCCCAACTATTAGTTTACAAGTCCATGTTCTTGCCCAGAAATGTTCAGACTACTATTACAGGCATCATGGGAGAGTAGTCTGTCTGAAACAGATTAAAACAGTAACTTTTCCTTATTTCTTGTGCATTTAGCTTATTGCCTTGTGTATGACTAGCTTTGCTTTTTCCCTTGAGGATTTTCCCCTCTTCTTATATAAGTAATAAGAGATGACTGAAGATAACGCATGGTATCAAGTTAAGTCTTAGGAGAAAAAAATATGGTTATAAAATTGCATATTTTTGCAGGGCAGATTGAGACCTGGAGTTACTTTAGCTTGTTGTAAATGACTGCTGCTTGAGATCCCGGCTGAGCAAAGCAGAGGCACAGTTACATGGCTAAACAGGTTCTTCTTGGCAGCTGAGCCAGGGTATCTCTACAGTTTTAGCTTGCCCCAATTGCAAGATAATAGGACTTTGTATGGTAACTTATTAAGCTGCTGTAATACCTGCATATCTAAATCCTTGATATATGCTTTAGTCTCAAGGGATTTCATTGCTTCTGAGGTTGGTGCCAAAGGATGCGTTTTGCTAAACAAGGATGGCTTTGCTTAATAGTAAAGGAGCAAGTTCAGTGAAACTGGGGTTTAAAATACTTCCCATTAAGTGTTTGGTTTACGATGCTATCCAAAGATATGACTTGAAAACTGAAAAGTTATATGAACATCTGTGAAGGCATGATACTTGCTGCAAAGAGTGCTGAAGTTGGAGACAGGCAGCTGGAAGAGCTTTGCTGGTGGAAGTTAGCGTCTCTCAATGGGTGACAAACTACACCTATACAATTTGCTAGAAAATGCATGTAGCTTTCAGAGAACTGCTGTGTTTGGACAAAGCTTGCCTCCTGCCTTTAAAAGGGATGAGATAATGACTGTCATATACTGATACTTGTAATTTTTGCAGCATCTTAAAAAGTCTTCAGGGTTTTTCTCTCATGTATTTTCCTGTTTCTAACTAACACATTTGAACTTTCTCCTTTTTCTCTATGTGCACTTATTGTTTGTTCAATTTGTAGAAAATGTTTTTTTGTTTAATACATATTTTCTTCTATCTGTATTTTGCTTCTAGACATTATGAGCGTTACGAAGTATCTAAAACAGTGGAGGATCGAGCTGGCCATCCTCTCATTGACAGGTAATAAGAAACTGAATTGATTGATAGGTTGAAACATCATTAGCAGTAAGTATTAACCATTTTGGCATGCTCAGGTTTGGATTCCTTGTGACTTATGAAAACGTAATTGCAGGCAGTTTTTCTGAACAACCTTTCTTTTTCTGCCTCCTTTTCTTAATTGTATTTCAACTGACAAAATTAAGCCTCCTTAGAACTTTAACTGTTTGGGGTTTTTTTCCTTTTTTTTTCCTTTAAGGATCTGTTTTGAATATTTTTAGTAGAAAATACTTATGTCTATGTATGTCTCTTTCTGTATATGAACATCATTATTTTTTTATAGGCATTATGAGCGTTACGAAGTTTCTAAAACCATTGAGGAGCAACCTGGCCAGTCATTTGCTGACAGGTATGTGTGATACTGAATCTTAGCATAGACTGTAACATCACCATTTCTGTGTCAGAAAGCTTTGAAAATTCCAATAAACTTTAGCCATGGCAGTTAAGCGTATACTTTGTGTTTCTGCTGTGTTTTGCAGTTTTTATGGGCATGTTTTAATATTGAGAAAACAAGCAACCAAACTTTTGGCAAATTATACGCTGTGCTGTAAACAACAGTTAGTCAGTAGGATTTTACTGGGAGAAGCAGAATTATAAGGAGGTAAACATGTGGGTGGTACTAGACTTATCTGGCTGGAAAACAATTTCAGATAATACTGTGGTTGTGTCATAACGTGCTATACAAACTAAGGTGCAGTCATTCCAATCAGGATTGTGCAATTTAAGAGAAAGTAAACAGGGAGGGAGGTAAGAGGCAGCAGCAGCATATTTATCAGGAAGATGGTTGATGTGCCATTAAGTTATGCTCTCTTACCTTGGCTATTTTCTATTTTGTTTTGCTTAGTGGTTGTTTAGGGGCTTTATTATTGTTTCTGTTTTGCTTTGTTATTTCAATACAATATATTAGCCACTGCAGATTTGGGCTTTTTGAATAGACAGCTTTTTCTTCTCCCTCCCATAACTGGGCTGTGGTTAAAAAATGCTGAAGTAACCTAAATCCAGAAGGTTTGTATCAAGCCTTTGTCTTAGGTGGCATCCCACAGTAGTTCTGAAAGATCACCTCTGCTGTGTATTTAATCAGTTCTTTTAGTTGGTGTGAGCATCATTTTTTTTTTTTCTTAAGAGGAACGCCAAAATTTACAGGGTGCAATTAATGGGTCTGTTACTAATGGAAGGTCTAAATCTAACTTCAGAAAGTGCCTGTACTAAATAGTTACATCTTGGATATATGTGTGAGGACACTCAGGTGCTAAAAGCACCCCAGGCAAGGCTGACCTGCTCTTTGGAGCTCCTGTTTAATACAGGTAACTGTTGAAATTGTTGCATCTTCTCAAACAGATAATAAAATAGGTCCACACTGTAGGACAGATAATCAGAACTTGGAGGAGCAAGAAATGTGATGCAGTTTATGCATCATTTATTTACAGACAAAGGCCAAAGCTCCCTCAAAGCACTGTTGTGCAGCCAGTGCTGTACGTGTAAACACATTGCTGTAGTAGCTTTGAGTTGTGACCCAGCAAAGGATTTCTCTTCTTTAACAAAGTATTTTAAGCAAAAAACTTGGCTGTATTACTTGAAACTAATAATACAGCACAGAGGTGTTGCTGAAGCTCCTGCTCTGTACTGTCAGAAAACCAGCTTTTTGCCATTTGTCTTCCTATATATTGAATGACATTTCTTGGCTAAAACTCATTAAAAAATTATGCTGCTGGGTATAATCAGTGAATAATAAATTTTCCCAAGAGCAATCTACATGCAGTGTTTGAGGAGGTGTTTTGCTTATGGTCTAGTAACGGTGCTGAAGTATGATTTAAGTTTCTCATGAAGTTAAATAATTTATAAACCTGCTTTGAAAGTTACCACTTCTTTGACTGTCTGACTGTAGTCTTCACACAGCCTCTGCAGGGAAGGACTTTGGTTTTTACATGATTTTGTTGAAGCAAATAGAATGATTGGTCCCTTATACCTGAAGTACTGGGAACCTTCAATACAAAATTTTAACTTTTAATCTGTGATTACCTATTGACATCTAAATATTGACATCTTTTTTCCCCTTTATATCCTGTTGGTCTTTGTGTATTTTTGCCTCTTGTTTTAAGTACAGCGTAAGTTGTTGATGGGAGGGATGGTGAAAAAGGGCTGTGTATCGCTGATCTGCAATAATAATATCTTTGTGTGTGACAAGGCCTCCTAGTTTAGACAGAGAAATGAATGTTTTTTGTATCCTTAGGAATAAGTCCAAGTCAACTTCAGAACTGAATGAATTCAACACAATCAGAAATGGTAAGTACTGTTTAATTTCCATTTTTTTTTAAAATGTTCTTTTTTTTAAAAAAGGTGTATAGGACATAGCCATCCTAAGAAAATTAATTGTCAAAGTGCTTTTTGATAGCTGCATTGTAATTCAAATTCATACCATGCCATGATTTTATGAAGCTTTAACAACAAGAGGAAATTCATACAGTAACATATAAGCCTAGGACAAATATGATTAACTGCTGTCTTGAAGTGCCATAGCAGTGATTACAAACAAATCTTAGATGCTTATATTTTAGATGACTGATGTTTATATGAGATTAAACCAATCATGTAGGTATATCATCAAAGATGTATGTGCCCTTGATAGGTTGACTGTCAGTAAAAAAAGCTGCACATACCAAGATGCTAATTTATTTAATACAACTGTTCACTCTTTTTAACTTCTGTTAGTGTAGGAATAACACAGCTAGAAGCTGCTCTTGATACCATCACAGTGGCTTGTATCCTGGACTCTACTTCATTGCTGCCTTTCTTGAATTGTTGTTCAGTTACATTACTGCATTTTTAGAGGAATGTGTGTAAAACAAACAAACCAACCATATTTATAAATATGTTAGAGTAGAAAATGCCCGAAAGCTATTTGTCTGTCTAAATCATGGTTAAGAAAAGTAATCATAAGTAGTCATAGAAAAGTAAATGGTGTATTAGAGGAAATATTGCAGATTGACAACACTGCTTTCACACACTAAAGCTTGATCATTGAAACTAATGAGCAAGTAAACTTCCATAATAGTTTATAATGGTAATCTGTAACAATAAAACCAAGAGCAAATCTGTAGTCAGAGCAGCATTTAAAGGGATTGAAATTTCAACTGAATGACTTATCACTGAGTAATTTTCTTAATTAGTCTTACTATAAAAAATAGTTGCTGGATCTAGGAAATAAAGAAGAAAATGTTGCTTTCTGACATGTCAACACATCAGAGAAGGATGGCTTCTTTGTTTCCCCTTCCAAAATTTCAAAGGCTGTAAGATTACACACTCTTGTCGTCATCTCCCATCCCCCCCATGTTCATGTAAAGCAATGTGTTTAGTGCCTTGAATAAGGAAAGAATTCTTGAAAACAAGGACAATTTATAGAAAAAGAGAGTATGAACTCCTAAAGGGAAAGAAAGTATCCAACCATTCAATTATATAATCCGTATATGCTTTGGTTTGTATTGCAGGAATAGTCAACATAGTCAATAGTCAATATTACAGCAATATGCATATACACTTGGGAAATGAAGGAAAATACCTACTTATTTAAGTTAAATACCTAATATTTAAGTTAAACATCATGTAAAAGGCCACATTAAATGGAAACGCAAATGAAAAAACTGTAATAATGATGTATTGCCAAGTTTGATACTGGTCATTCCACTGTAAAAAGGAACTAGAGAAACTTGTGAATGTGATGATGAATGACTGCTTTTGGAGTTACAGCCAGAGTACTGGATGTGTGATAACTGCTTTTGTGGCTTAAGGTGTCTAGCTGAAGTTTGCGCATGTTGTCCAAACAGGTACTCAGAGCAAGTGTTCAGAGAGGTCCTGGAACACGGGTGACTCGCAGAAGAAGTCTCAGAAGGAGCACAACCTTTCTGCAGCAGAGTTGGAGAGACAGCAAATCCTTCAGGAAATGAGGAAGAAAACATCTCTACACACGGACAGCAGCTGGATTAGGCAGCGCAGTTCCAGTATACATAAAGAGCCTATTAATCTGTACAGCAATAGCATGAGGAGGTAGGAATCACGTTAAAAATTAACTTTGTCTCTTGTCAAATATTTTTGTTTGGTTATTCTAAACTTCAGCTTGTATTACAAAGCACAGAAACGAGTTGAGTCTGTGAAATACTGTAAGGTAAACTGAATAGCAGCACAGATAGAAGAAACTAGCAGTATTAAGCCTGGGATTATATTTTTTTTGCAAATAAAGAATGTGGTTGTGAGCTGTAAATAACTCGAGCTGCTTATTTCTTGGTCAGTATACCAGCAATGGAAATCAGTAAGTGTGCCATGTCACTGACAGATGTGCTTAAGAATTTCAGCATGACAATTTGTTGTGGAAATGGATTATTATGGCTAAAGAGTATACTCTTTTTTTAACATAGAAATACATCAGGAAGTCTGGAGTTTTCTTGCTTTAAGTAGTGTATGAATGTTGGATTTGTCACTTAGGAAACAGCTGAGTTATCAGTCAGGAGAGTGTTTGGCTATTGGGCCAACACCTTGCACCTAGATGATACTATCCAGTCTGGGTGGATTGCTATTTCCTTCTGGTATCCCTTGGAGAAAACAAAAACAAACCTGGTATCTGCTGTCCGTTGCAGTACAGCGGATTTTGATATGGTTCACCCTGATAAGGCGGGAGTGAAGAGTGTTTTGCCTTTATTCACTGTAGTGGTTAAGTGCCACCTCTCATTTGCTTCGCCTGTTTTTCTCCCATGAGACTAGGACTGGACACAAAGCATAATTTGTGGCTCAAACATTTTAAATCGGTATATGAAGAATATTGCTCAGGGTGATCAGACAAACATATTCATGCTAGAAAATTTTAAAAATGCTAGAATAATGGTTTCCTTTTTTAAAAAATAAGAAAGTAGTAGCTCTTCTGCTCCGGCTGTACTGCCATTTACATTTGTATGTGTACCTATATTGCAGGGGGGAGTCTTTGGACAATCTCGATTCTTCAAGAACAAGCTCTTGGAGGCACCATTCATGGCTGAACCAGTCTGCCTCCTCTTCATCTCTGTCCTCTAGTCAAGATTTCAGTCGCCCAGTGTCCACTTCAAACCGAGCCTACATGTGCACTCCTTCCTCCAGCAAAGCACCTCCTGCGGCCACCTCTGCGAGAGCCCCCTCCATGTCCCAGGCAGCCCCCCGGGCTCAGTCTCCCCTCTCTGCTTCCCAGCCAGGGTCTCAGACACGCAGCAGGTGAGTGGGTGCCCTTCTGCTGGGAATGTATAAATGTCAGGCTGCAGTAGGAGCAGACTTTTTATATGTGGTGGTCTACAGCAGTGGTCTTGCCCATAACATTGATTAACAAGTCTGAAAAGTACCTGGAGTTTTCTGGCTGGACAGGACAGTGGAAATATGGTCTGGTATATCTGGTATATGGGCCTCCCTACTCCAGTCACTCAGAAAATGCCCCAGGTTTGTCATCACTGCTTGACATTGGTTAAAAAAACAAAGGAACTGGAATAATAAATCTCCCGTCTCCAAGCCGTATGTTGGTTACCAGGATGATTAGTAAAAGCCTACTCCAGATGGCATTTCTGACATTTATTTTCTTAGGTTTGTTTTAATAAAAGATTCCTGAAACCCACACTTTATGGCCCTCATCTTGGTCTCTCCTCCCCCCTTCCTGGCATGTGGTCAATATCATCTCAAGGAGCACTCAGGAATGCTCATAACCTGTGACCTTGGAGAATTACAGAATAGGATGTTGGTTTTAATCTAGGAGGAGAAAGAAAGAATTGCAACATATTTTGAAACAAAAATGGAATTCAGTTCTGGTAGGGTAGATAAGTGTGCTGTTTTATGTACTTGAAACATTTAAAAAATACTTTGGGATAAGACTATAGAGAATCATCCCCATACAATTACTTCTATTATATATAACAACAGTGTGAACACGGCTTCACTAGCTCTTACACTCTCAGGCACTTTGTAGGGACCTAGCTTTTTTTTAAAAAAAAAAAGGGTCAATTTATCACATTCTTTATAATGTAAGAAAATTACCTTCTTAAGCATGTTTGCTTATCTTGTTCTCACTTCCATTTGCTAACGTCTTGGTAGATACATGGAAACTGACCTCTGTATGGCTTATGTTAGAAGAGTTAACATAATATTATGTGTCCAGGACTAGCCTTCTGTTATCTAACAAGGTGCAGATGGTGGGACTTGGCAGGGGTGCTTGCTAAAACTTAGCCTTCAGGATGATTCCCCACAAGTAAGAAATAAGGCAGGAGCACAAAACCTGTGTTCTTACTCTCCAAACTTAACAATATACTTTTTATGTTTATTTGTAGAAGGTATTTTGTACAAGGAAGTATCTCCCAAGAATGTGACAGAACTTCTTCATTTGTTCCTATGTAACTTTGATCTAAAGTATAACACTTCAGCTTTCAGATCTACTGTAAATAGTACTAATTTTCAGTTTATTTTCCCCAAGCAGTGTAATAGTCCACTTTCTACCAGTGTGTTTTTATTTTTAGTCTCAAAAAGTCTTTGATAACTTTTCTTTGTCTTTTAAACCTTTTCAAGCTGGTTTTAAGGATTTTCATTCTATATTTAGGTCAGTCAGTGGGAAGAAAATCTGTTCATACTGTAATAACGTTCTGGGCAAAGGAGCAGCCATGATCATTGAGTCTCTTGGTCTTTGTTATCATTTACAGTGCTTTAAGGTGAGAGCTGGGAGTCACATCGTGAAGGAACAGGAACTAATCAGGAGCACGCATGGCTACTCAGTGTTATGCTCACTGGGGCTCTACTAATCACTTGCTTTGCCTTCTACTCTTGACAGCGTGGTGCATGCATATTTCCGTGAGGCAGTACTATCTGCAGGCATTTAGCCCTCAACTCTAGAAGTATTTCTTAAATGCCAGAGCTAACAAGTAGAACTTTGACAAGTAAGATGGGCCCGTTGACTGTGAGATCTAAGTTCTTCCTTCTTCAAATAGGCAGCAAAAAATCAGAAGGTGCTGAGCCACTTCTCCCAGAGAAACGAGCTCCTTAAAAAACTGAAATCTCAGCCTGGACCCTGGCAATTGAATCATCTAAGATGACCCATCACTTCTAAACTAATCATAGCAGACAGCATTTGTGTGGTGCTTTCCAGGCAAAGGCATGTTGTCAGTGTTCAACCTAGCAGGATAAAACCCAGCACCAAACCAGAAGCTGTCTTTAGTGCTACTCAACCCTGGTGAGAAGCTAGGTATATTAGCTCATGCTCAGCACTGAGACATAGTTACATGATTTCCAGTCAGCTTGGGCCGTACACAGAGCTGAAAGAATAAACGCCTGCCTGCAAAAGATGTAAAAGCACTCCTAGTTTCCCTGCCCTAACACCAGATGAGGAATTAGACTCTGATTTGGAGGTGCCGTTGGACCTTACTTCTTCCATGGCTTTCAGAAAGAGACTTTTGAGTCTGGTTCAGAACACTTGTCTTATGTGCCCAGCTCAAATTCATTACCTGGACTATTACAAGGGATTGACTCAAAGGTCTTCCTGGTCCTGCCTGCCTGAGCAGGAGGGACAGGAGTAATCCGTGGGAACTGGTCATCATTCCTTTTCTTGCAGAACATGTATTCTGTGTGAGGGAGTCCACCTGTAGCTCCTAACCTACAGAATAAAATACCAGATTTCTGTTTTTCGAATTTCTGAAGACTAATGAGCTGTTGAACAGACTGCCATCCAAAAGATTGATTACTCATTTAAGCAGGCAAACTATCTGTCCTCCTGTAGTCAGCTTTGCTTTGTAAATTCAGTAAGGAGAGTGTTATGTTTTGGGTTACATTCCTTCCAGAGGTGGTTTATATTGACAGCAAAGATGTGTTCAGCCACCATAGTTAAATAGTTTAATGTTAGCATGAAAACTACCAAGCCCCTTATTCATGTGTTTATTCAAGAAAAATGAAATCGGCTCCTCTCCAAATAAGAAGTTTTTTCTATGATGCAAGCCCAGGACATTTGGGGTGCCTGAGTATTTGCTGCTTTGAGTGCCAAAGGGCTGAGGACACCAGCAGTGTATAGTGCTGCCTGGAAATATGCAAGTAGCACACCCAGGTGTTCTGTGCCAAAATTGCTGTTGCCATCTAGCGACCGAATTTTTTTTTGTGTTGAGCCAGTTTTAATTTTCAGAGAAACTGAAGTTCAAGTTAGATTTAATGAACTAAGCTCTAAAAACCATCTGCTTTATGTTTGCTTAGTTGGTGTATCTCTGCTATTTGTTGTTCAGTCGTTGCCTTAAAATACTTTCTCAGGGTTGGTTGCATTTTGGTCTACTAATCGTTACACATTTGCTTCTAGTGATTGTGGGTTTATGGTTCAAGCTTTGTTGAGCTTAATCCAAGCTGCTTTTGAACAGCATTTTTGTTTCTCAGTATTTTGTAAGGAGTTGCTAATTATTCACCTATCATACAGTGTGTTGCCTGTGGATGCGACCTTGGGGGATCCCGCTCTGGAGCTGAAGTTAGGATCCGAAACAACAAACTCTTCTGCAATGACTGCTATATCAGATTTAAAAGTAAGGCAATCCAACTGCAGTGTGCATGACCATAGTTCTTGTCTGTGCTGTACAACTTCAAGTGTTTGCTCAGCTGGGCCACTCGATAGCTTTCATGTTTAGCTTTAAGTTGGTTCATTAGTGAATAGGTTCAGCAAGGTCTGATTGACAGTTTCTGTCTTTTGTAGGGTACTCATTCCTAACTTTTAACTTGCTGGTAGCTGATCTTACCAACTTGTTATTAAGCACCTTCAAGCAGACAATGTGGTATAGTCATCCTGCTTTCTTCATAAATCTGAGCAAGTGGTGTCTAGGAGTTGTCAGTTGCTGAACAGGCTTGTCTTGATAAGAGAGAAGTCTTTTTGAAAACTTGTCTATATTTTTTAATAAAGTAGTCTGAATATGTATGTACTCAATCCTAACACATACCTGGAAAGCTAGTAGTTTATCCTGTGCAGGTGGCACAAATGCTGGTTTCTTTTTGCAATGCTATTATTATTTGAATTATAGGTCTGTGATTGGTTATTCATTTAGGTACAAGTTCAGGAGGAATTGATTTACTTACAGATCTTAATTAAAAGGTGCAGTATAATTTTTTTTCTTTTATTATGGTTTGCAGAATTCTGATTTACTGGAGCATGATGTTAAGGCTTTGAATAATGGTGTTGAGTTTTGAGGGGTTTTTTTCTGCTGTCATAGATGATGGTAGACAACCTCCTAATTTTGACAAGTTTCAGGAGCTTTATATAGCAAATATGGAATCTCTAGGATGATAAATTTCAGCTAAGGGAAAACATTTCTGAATTACTTGTGGGAAACATGTCCACGTTTCTTCATGAGCCGAGCACGTTTTTATCATGGTGGAACAGAAGGCAGTGAAGGGAAGGTGATACTCATGCTACAACACATCAGCAGGACTTGGGCATCTGCTGGCTGAGAAGCTTAGCCCAGAAAAACAGAAGCTCTGTGTCTGGTGCTGTTTCTGTTTTCAGGCTCTCTTTGGCTTCTAGGAAGAGCTACCTGCACCACACAGAATTTGTTGGGCTGATGGTTGGACTTGATGATCTTAAAGGTCTTTTCCAACCTTAAAGATTCCGTGATTCTGTGAAATAGTTGTGTGGTGCCTGTGCTAAAAACAGAGAACCCCACACTTCTCCTTGATGATAACAGTGAATTCACAGAGGCTAATGTTAGGTGTAAGGGTGCCGCTGTGTTCAGTGGAAGGAGGAAAAGAATCACTCCCTTCCGTCTGGAGGTGATCCAGAGCACTGGGTCGTAACTCTCCGAGTTAACGTTTGGAGAATTTATCTCCTGCTCGATGATGAGACTACACCGAAGTGACCATGTTCATATTTGAAGCACCCAAATGTGTGGGAGATTCAGTGTGAGCCCACTGATGTTATTTTTGCTTTATCTTTTCTTTTAGTGGGCAAAGTTGCTGGATGAGTTGTTAAAGTTTGGTACTGAAAAAAAACACCCTGTTTTTAATTATTTCCTGGCAAGACAGTATTCAGGAATTTGGTGATGAAAGTAAGCAAAAATTTTATCGTGGATAAATTGCTATTTAGTCTCTCTTTGACATTACAGCCCATAAAGTCACAGTAGTGCCTTTCAGAAGCAGAGTTATCTGTGAGAAATGGTTCTATTCCCTTCCCTTCAGACTGCATCTTATTGGGCCAGTGGGCACCTCAAAACATAATTTTATGATATACGAGTGAATCAGGAACTGTAAGAACTAAGTTATTGTACTGTAAGGTACAGAATAAAGCATTGAAATTAGTGATTAGAAATGTAAATTAGTTATTTGAATAATACAAAAACCAGCTATGTGATTACTGCAGTGAAAACATACTGATAGCACAGCACTGGTCTGTAATGCAGATTACTTTGTTTGCAGTTGGCATTTGACATCAGCCTGGCTAATTATTCGTTAGTTTGGGATGGTGAACTTACTGGCTAAAAGATTTGATAAAATGTAGAACTGTTAATATTCACTGTGTAATTTTGTGGTGTGATATTTTTTCACATTTTTAGGTTAATTTTGTGGTTTAAGCTTGTAGCATTGTAGCGAAACACCAGTGTATTGGCAGATGCTCAGAAATACATGTAGAGAGAGGATAAAAAAGATTTTTTTTTTTTAATATTGCTACACTTATTTAGCAAGTTTTAATTAGATTAGTGAAGGGTAAATTTAGAAAAACTGCCACTCTGTGCCAATACTAAAAGTAATTCTTAAAAACTTGGTAAGGTGCATGTTCTGTGGAATATTATTTGGCCTGAAATAACCTGCAGTGCTATAATTGGATTAAACTCAAATTTGTATTGCTCATTAAACTTGGATTGCTAGATTTGGAATGTATACCTTAGTTTGCATTACCATTTTCAATAGGTATTGGAAACTTTTTAAACTTGGAAATTTTAATTTCTGTTACTAAGATACTTCAGTAGCTAGACTTTAATTACAGTTTCTTCTGTCTCTAACAGCTGGACAACCAACCTCCATGTGAAGCAAATGAAGATATGAAACCACTGTTGCAGATAAAAGAAGAGGTGATTGCTGCTGATGTAGATCTATAAATATATATATTGTGTGTATGTGTGTTTTTTCTAAGAGTAACTCTTGCTTGTCTAGTCTTCATAGTAATGCATTGTATTCTTCATACAACTATTTTTATTTATAAGAAAGTAATTGCAGTAAGGAAATATCTGGGGAAATACTTTCACTTTTCCAGCTTCAAGTACTGAGAGCACAAGGGAGAATAAGTATATTTTCAGTAATAACTTCAAAATATTTTTGAGGCTTATAATCAGCTAGTTGACTTTCCAATGGTATATGAAGAGGGTATTTTGTTTCTAAGCTCTTGAAATGAGCATTAGAGGAATAGTTAATATAAATATATATTTGCAATTGCTGTCTTTATTTTTGACATATACTGAAAGTGAATTCTCTAGATTAATATGAAGCTGCATTTAAATGCACACAAATATGTTTGCTTTCCACATGCTGGTTTCTAAAAATATGTGCTTTTTTGAAACTTAAATACAAAGAATAATCTGTTTGCTCAGTGGTGTTGGCATAATATTCTGTGGAATCCATTTAAGAGGAAGAGTTCTCTCTTCCCATTTGGAGAATGTAACTGTCACTTTTTCCTCCACAAACTGAGTGGAGAATGGTTGTCGAATTACAGTATATTTGTAAATAAAATTTCTGATGTTGCATTATTAGAAGGTGGGGTTTTTTCTTTCTATCCAGCTAACTGTGTCTAATGTGATTTGCTGAAATATAAAATTGTTTGCATTTCATCTTGCGAAATTATTTTTATGAAAGGATTAAAATCTTCACCTAAATATATGTAAGAACCTTGCTTTTTTCTTTTCCTGCACAGAAGACTTCAGGTTTTGTATATAGTTCTCCCATTGAGCTCCTCATGCTCTTTCTCTTCAGCATTCAACACAAATGGCAAGACTGATGCTTTGTCCTGTATGCTCATCCCTGAAGCACAACAATTGGAAGAGGTGGAAGTTCCCCGAAACTTCTCTGCTGTGGCTAGAAATGAGGTGCTGAAAATATTTTGGCTTAGGTTCTGCTCCTTCTGAAAACGCAGCTGGAATGTGCACTATGTGTTTTTCAGCGATGGCTCCCAAATTGCTTTGGTCAGTGGCTTCCCCTAACCCTTTCATCCCCAGTTAGGTACTCTTCTGTGCCTGCATCATTGGAAGCAGTGAAGAAAACAGGGGATCACAGGAATTTGGGGGACCATTTTGCGGATGAAACAAGAAGAAGAGGACAGCTGGGATGTGTAGAAGGGGGTGGTGGGGCTCTGACTTTGAGCTGGTACATGGCACCATGAGGAGCTGCAGTGAGGGTGCCAAAGCAGCTTAGGGTGCTGATTCCTCTCAGCGGATCTCAGGGATGCATAAGGAGAGCTAGCAGGCTGGGGAGAGGGGACATGGCCGTGATAGCTGGGGGCAGCAAGGGAAGATCATGCTGTTTCGGTGTAGTGGGAGAACTTCACCAGCATGGGGCTCCTGTAACTCCTCCTGCTTGTAACTCCTCTGCCTGTCTCCTGTTTTACTTTGCTTTATTGATCCCCTGAGCAGATGGGTCCTGCCTTGCGCCAGGGAATTCCCTGCTAATAAATGCTGAATTACAAAGCGCAAAAAAATATTTTCAGATTCTGTTTTAAAAAAAAAAAAAATCTAAAATGCCTCATCAACACGAAGTTGCCAAGCTCCTTGTTCAGCCACCTTTGTGACTTGGCCTTGGCTTTGGTATTCAGTTAAAGTGTCTCCTATGAAGTGGACTGATAAAGATATTTGCTTTGGTTTCCACTGCTGTGGCAAGTAATGACACAGTACCACAAGTGAGAACTCTGGGGTATGAAGTGCCCAAATCCAGACTATAGAGGGATATTCACACTGCCTGCTCTCACAGCCCTCAAGAGCCTGGGGTCCTCCCTGCTGCTTGTGGAAGAAGACCGCTTCCCTGAGAGCTATTTACAGTAGGAACCCACAGCAGGTGCTGTGCAGATCTGGCCCTCAGTTAAGACCCATACCTAACGGAGATGGTGCAGATGCCTCTCTGCACTGTGGTTTTCAGCCTTCTTTTATGGTAGTGTGGTGTGTAGGCTAGGATGGGTATCCCCACAATCCCCATCACCAGCCCTGAAATACACTGAGAGACAAAATTTTTTGTCACAGTTCAAAGTTTCTCAACCTCTAAGGCATCAGTGAATATATCCCAGCCTATCCATGATTTCCCCTTTCGCAGTGTTGTGTTATGGAGCAAACCTGTGGGAAAAGTCAGGGATGGCCATGCCATCTTCTGCATCTTGAGCCCAGTTGTTGCCCTGTTGCTGGGAATCATTTAGGCCTGGAAATTGGCTGGGAGTGGAGAACGCAAGGGGAGAAGAAAGCTCAGCAACCTGCGGTCTGCTGCATGGCTAGAGCTGCCCAACTGGTGTCCTGCAGCCTGGAGTGATGCACTCTGAGCTGGGCTGGCTTTTCCTATGTGGTGTCAAGTATTTCCGTGCAGGCTTCAAGTTCATTTTCCCACAAAATAGCTGAAAAAAAGAATTGGGTTACTTTGTTGGCTTGTATCAAATTGCTTGCCTGTGAGCAAACAGCGAGTGGGATTTTTGATTAATGGGGCTCAAAGGACTGAAGTTGAAACGTACAGAGTTGACGCTGAGTTTCTCACCCTTGTTAAAGGCCTGGTTTAACTGGGCTCCTTCAAAGCTGCATCTGCTAATTTGAGTTAGCAGATGTGAGCAAAGAAAACTGCTTCCTCCTCTCCCTTCCCTGGGGGGGAACAGGCAGAGAAACCCACCTTACAAATGTTGTATCTGTATTTTGATCCTTGCTCAAGTATTTGGAGCCTGTTGGGCTCTGAAGTTCAGGGAAACCGATTATCCGCTAGCAACACAAGATGGCAGTGTGTAAGTGCAACTCACGCAATAAAAAGCTCTTTCTGTGGATGTAATCTTGTGTAAAAAGGGTCACATTTGCTAAGTGATACTGAAGTTGCAATGTAATGAGAGTTGCAGAGATCTCATTTGATTTTTGGCTGATGGTTGGTCAATTAACTGCTCCTTAAACCTATAGTGAGTAGGGAAAGAAGTAAAGAAAACACTTCCTAGGAAGAAAAATAAATTAGATGATTTCTAGTGGAGAGTTTTGGTGTATTTTCCTGGATTCTTTATATTTTTTTAAGATGCTGTTCAAGGAAGAAGAACAAACTGCTCTCCCTCCATTCATCAGCTTTAGACACTCTGTTTAAGGTTAAAACCCTTAAATGCAGGTATCTACAGGTGAGCTAGGCCTCTGCACTGGTGTTAAAATCTGGCTGGATTTAGGGCTCAGCTCTGTTCTTTGCTCTTGGACGTCTGGTGCTGCTTGGGATGTTGTTGAGTGTCTAGGACATCTGCCCAGGGCTGGGGCGCGGGATATGGTGCAAGTCTGGGAGACACTCATGCAGCTGCTGGTGCAGGTCTCGTGAGGTGCTTTAGAGCATCTGAAAGGGCAGCAGAGATTTACGAGCAAGCATCTGAATCAAGCTCAACTCCCTACAGACAAAGGTATGATTTCATGGACCAGTGAACAGTATCTCCTGTCGGGTGAGGTGCTTGGCTGTCTAAGCTTCACTGATTTTAACAGGCACGTGGACCCTAACTCACACATAGGCACCTGCCTTTTTTCATCCCTGTGTTTACCTATCTTAATGCTGACTGAATTCTTCCAAAAATACCTGAGAAACTTTGATTCAGATAAATCCTTCATCTACCCTATATTTAGGTTTACAGGCTATCAGCTGATTAATTGCGATGTATATTTGAATATGGCTTTGGAACTGAGTGGTCTGCGGATAGCGGCTCTGGTAGAGGGCAATGTTTAAATAAAATGTCACTTCAAAATTGGAAAATGTTTTCTGTAACTTTCAGTGTGAGCTTACTGCAGGATTTTTCTAATACGTAAGAACAAACAAGCATCTTGGAGTGAAATTCAAGGTATTGCATATGCTCTTTGTTTTGTTGAGACTTCTTGAAGAATTTTTTTATAGAATATTTTTCAGAAGTTTCAAGCTCAATTACCTAGGCATTCATCTCCACACAGGCTGCAGCACCGCAGGCAATGCTGGTTAGTGACGAGATTTATGCAGCAAGCCCTTTGTTAGAGCCTGGTGTCTGAACTCAGCGCTCACGCTGATAACAGAAATGGGCAGAGCCAGTCTCATTATTTACAGGAAGGCACCTCACAGCTGAACCCTGAAGAGGGTCCAAGTGATAAGTTCAACATTTCCCTTAGGTAATAGCTGTTGTAACATGGCCCACCTTGTCACTTACAGAGGGTAAAAAGGTTTGAAAACTGACAATTTGAGCTCAACATGAAAACCGGTGCACTTGCAGTGGTGTTCTCAATTCCAACCAACCATTTGTAATGGATTAGCAAAACCTGTGCTGTGGCTGTAATGGGAGGCTATTAGCAGCGGGTGTAATTACATTAAAGAGCAGCTTCATGCTGGAAGCTCTTCAGCATTTTCATTTTAGCTCCATGCTTCTTGGGAGCTAAGGGCACTGACATAAAACAACATTGGAGGATGATGTAGAGTACTTGCTCACAAAAGGAATACTCTAGGGTGAGTAGTAGGGTATCAGTTTATTAAAGCTGAAGAATTTTTTTAATTGGTTCAACCTACTGGAAAAAAGCTTGCCAATTAAGTAGCTGCCGTAGGCAACAAACACTCAAAAGAGATGCGTCATTCAATGGGAATTACTGGCTTCTATAGGTTTGCCTTAACAGTCAATATTGTACAAAGAACGAAAGAAAAAAAAAATGTGTGTGTACATACAGTTTCTCTTGATTAATCATAATAGAAAGAAAGAAAAAGCTAGGGCAATTGACTGGACAGTTCATAAACATAAGCCACCGAGAGCAGGCACAACATGCCATGTTCTACAAGTAACTGTGCCAGAGCGAGTGTTTCTGATTCCCTGAGCTGGAATTTACTTTTGCCCCTAGGCAGTCCATCAGCTGTGCCATTTATTGGTGCATCGATTGCATATGGCCCTTCTGGGATGGAAATGCACAGATTTCAGGGTCAGATCAGGCTCCTGCGATCATTTGATCCGACTATATCCCTACAAAGATCAGAACCTCTCACCCAATAATTCCTGTATTGAACACATAACTTCTGTGTGAACAGCAGTGTTCTCTGTTGGAAAGAAGCCCTGTTGTAGATCTGAAGAATGCAAATGATGGAAAATCTACCACATGTCAACATAAATTGTTCCAGTGGTTAATTAGTGCTCTTGTTAATTTTATTTTTAGCTATTTTATTTTAATGAGCTTTCTAGCTTATGATTTTATTTTCATTCCTTTAACTTGGTTTAGGCTCTTGGCATTGGATTAACTCTTTTTTTCCTCTTCTCTCCTAGATTGTACATATGACTTTGATACAATCCCCATTTTTTCCAGTTTTATTTCTTATACCTGTACATAAAGCCTTATTGCTCACATCAGTCAGGAAATGCAAGATTACCTCCATGAGAGGATACTGTGGACAGACTGGTCCTCACCCAATGAATTGCAACACAGAACTCTCTCGGGACAATATCTAACACAGAGGGGAAATAACCTTTAAGAGCATCAAAAAAACCTGAAGCTCTACAAGAATTTCTTTGTGTAATGCATAGATCTGAAGTAAGAGCTTATGTCCAGAAGAGAATTATGCTGCATAAATCTTCTGGCATATTTAGTAAGGTGTTGAACCGTCTTTGTGGGAATGACTATGCCTGAATTCCGGTGTTGCTCTGCTAATTTTCCTGTCTTAGGGAGGCACCTGTAAGAGATTCCCATGCTGACATGTCTCAGTTGACAAGGGTACAAGATAACATTCTATTTTTATTTCTCAGCATGAAGTGTCAGCTGCAAATATACAGTTAGTTCCTGCTATGTTTGGCAGGTATTGATAAGGGAGGGTCCAGCTTGCAACCTTTCATCCAACTCCAGCTCTGCAAAGATAACAATTACTGTCTTTTTGATGCCCATGTAAGCAAGACTCCTGCAGGGAAACATCCATTTTACTTGCAAGTGATACTTCATTTTAAATAGCCTTCATTCCTACCGAGGTAACCTACTGCATTTATGAGACGTGTATGTGCGGCATCTCATTACTAATGCCGGTGGTTGTACCAGTGAACTCCTGTCTGCACAGATCAGAGGAGAATCTTAAAATGGTTTAGGAAAATCACTGTTTGCAATGGAGCAAGTAAGTAAACAAGCAGCCTTCAGCTAGATACAGCTACTGTCTTAATAAACCGTGGCCATACAGCACAGCACACTGCGGAGTGGCAGTCCCAAGCTATGCTAGTCGGAATATTTTACTCAAAATTAGTGGTACAAATGAGCATGCATTTCTATAAAGAATTTGAATGCTTACAAGTACTTTTGGACCTCAGCAAATAAAAATGTGACAAATTACTTCTTTGCCCTTTGCTATTGGGATAATTGGATGTTTCCTGCTTATGACTGGCGGACTCAGTATTCTTTGGAGTTTTCTGTTGCCCATGATAGTTCATAACATGTCTAACACCTGCAAACCTCAGGATTTTGTGTTCCCTCTCCCTCAGTGCTGTGTCAACTCAGCAATAAAAGAAAGGCAGTTCTGGTCTGAGGGTCATCCTTGTCAATGTACAAAGGTGATTGGGTGGTCCAGAACATTCTGTATTACACCAGCCACCTTGGTTTCTCCATCATGTAATCTTTTCATTTCATCTGCTTCTTCTCATGAAGTAGTGCTAAATGGAAGTAAAAAAGCGAGCAGATAAACAGCGGTTTGATACTGGAAAGATGAGTAGATGCTAAACAAGAGGGGATATACAGGTTACACAACCCATTTACCCTTATTATGCTAATGCTCTCTTTGATTATTCCCTATAGCACTTTGAAGATACACTGTTATCACATAGTGTGTTCTTAGTATCATATGCACTTCTATTCTCTGAAATCCTATTTCTCTAACATCTTGGACTCAAAACAAAGAAACCTGCCTATTCAGAAATGCTGTTTTCATATTTTTTTAATCCTAATCTCCTTGCCAGATCATGAATTGTTCTTAAGACTGAATTGTGTATAAAATACTGACGGTTCTAACTTCATTAAGGTTGTAAAACCAAAGCATCCCTTCACCTAGCACTAGAGAGCATTTGAGTTACTCCCTTCAGTGTCTCAAGGCTGTGACCTTGGAATTAGGTCCATAGAAGTATCAATAGACAAGGGCAAAAATGTTCCTGAGTCAGTCCCCCAAGCAGCAGATATTTACACTCACTGATTTTCGTAGTCAAAGTAGTATTTTTTTCTCTCATCAGTCCTGCTTCGCTGTTTTTTTCCATGATAACAACAATGCTTGTGCTGTTCAGCAAATATGTTTATCTTCTGATCTGGCTTCATGCTGAGGCAGCAAAACAGTTGCGTTTATAATGCTGTTCTCATGCACGTAGATCGATTGCAACTCTCTGATTCCCACAGTGCCTGATTGGTTTTAAGCAGAGCACTCAAGGAAAGCAAGCCTGGGAGTTGCCTGCCCGAATCTTGCCTCCCGTGACGGAACAGGCTCTTTGTAACAGCACTGTCATTCTCTAGCCTGAGAAAAAGATTTCCCCCATCTACCTGTGGCTGTGTTCTGCTGTACAATGAACTCCAGTGGCTTCAGTGAAAGGAGAGCCTGCACCACTGGAGATACACTTCTCTGCTGGCCAGGCAGAAGAGGAATACGACTCGGATCAGCAAGGCCCATTAGTGAAGCTGTGGAGTGATAACCTTGACCAAGCTAACTACTAAAGGCTGTGTAGCAACACAGTGTGAGGAAAATTAGCTCTGTTGATGTGAGCAGAACTGCACTGGTTTGCCTCAGCTGGGCATGTAAATTCATCTGCACCGTGCATACAACTACCTTGTAATTCTTATCTTTGCTTTTAGTTTTTCTATAGGTGCTGTAAAGATCTTGTACAGATGTACAGGAGTGGGTTTTTTTGGAAGCTTGAGAGAGTAGCTGGAGATTTGAGTGATAAAAACAATATGCTATGATTCTGTAAAGATGTTGAGTGCTCACCTATTTTGTTGGACTAGAAATCTCCTTTGTGATGTTCATGAAGCCTCTGATTTCAAGCTAATTAAATGGTAATTTTTATAAGCCAGGAGACCTTTTTTCTCCTTAAATGAAGACGACAATGATAGCAAACTAGATAGTTCAATAAAAAATTAACTTCTGTTGGCATTTCTTCAGGAAATAGAGTGTGAAGAGCCCTTGATGGATGATTGCTTCACCAAAAGAAATGCTAAGGTTGAATTCTTTCTTAAGTTACAAAATGAATCTCAGACAATCTGCTCATCCTGGACAATCAAGTGATGGGTTTGTGATCCCCCCACTACTTTTAAAAGCAGTCTGTGGGTAGTATTTTCTCACTTTTCTAGTTAGATGTTTGTAACATAGGTCTGTGTAGCTGTACTGATCATTATTTTGCACACAAGGACTTAAGTTTTAAATTTTCCAGACATATTTGTAGCACCCACCAGCTGCTAGTAAGCTTCAGTATTCATTTAACCAACCTGTGAGGAGAAAGCTTAGAAGGATGATAAATTTTTCTGTTTAATCTTAGATCTAAGTTCAGCCAAGATCTAAACTTTTTCCTCTTGGGCACACTGTTTCGCTGTGAGGACACTCACAGTGAGGATGGGAAATTGCACTGTAATGTATCATCTCCAGCAGTGGTAGAAGGTTTTGAAACTCAAATCTCTTGCCAGACAAATCCTTCTCTAATGTGTTGGGTCAGATTAGAAGGAGTAGTGTTTGTTTCTTTTTTCTGCCCAGATATTAAAGCCTGAACCTCTGAGACCTGATTCAACACAAACTGTAGTGGGTAGAAAGGGCTTTCATCTACCCTTCAATACAGGACTGGGCAGATATCAGCGAGGACAGATAAATGCTGGGGAAGTTCTGCTGTCCCACTTCCTCCAGTGCTGGAGTATGGACTCTTCTTTCTGCCAGTAGAGATTTGCCCTGTGGGTTGCATTGGGCAGAATTTCGTGTGTTTATGTGGTCACCTTTCTGAGCAGAACAGCACTTTCCAGTGCGTTTTCCTCACTGGTGGCTCTGGCCAAGAGGGTTGGACGCACTCCCATACTGTGGCTGCTGTTTTTTTCTTCTCCATGCTCACGTTGCAGCACTGAAGTCAGATTTTTGCATTCCTGACAGCTGAAACAGGAAGAAACCTGATGTTCAGCCTCTATCAGCCTCTCCCTCTAATATCAGTAATTAGCGTTTTGCTCACCAAGCAGCAAGCCTTGGGGTTCTCACAGCCGTGCTGCAGTGTGAAATGTGGCAGTCTCCTCACTTCCCTGCTGCACTGTCAGGTTGGCTCAGCAATTATCTCCTGACAGTTGTGTTGCGGGCAGGAGTGACGTCTCTTTGGCAGCTAGCCCATGCGTGACTTGGTACCTAAGTTATTATTTCGTTCCTTCAGCCCTGCTTCAGCAGCGCTTTACAGATTCACCCAGGGATCGGGTTCCTTTTCTGCATTCAGTATGCTGAGGGGAACTTCGTCAAGTTGTAGGTTTCATAAATCACCTCCTTTAAATGCGAAGCATTTTTGGAGTTTCCCAATTTCCATCAGCTGTATATCTGGCTGCCACCACGCAATGGAAGTTGTGTATTTTTAGCAGAAGCTACCTCTGCTGTCAGGAGGCTCCCAGGGAGCAGTACTTTTGCCCATTTGACTGTCTAAATCAGGTACTGGAGGAACAGTATAAATTTAGAGTAAAGGGAGTACAAGACTGAGCTGTTTAGCAAGGGAGCTATTCATCACTCGTATCCCATCCCCAAGAAGAGCAAAAATACGGGGAACTGTACGAAGGGTTGCCTCCTGTTTTAGGTGGTACTGTGATGAGCATGTTGGTTTAGATGAGACTATGATAAGTGTGATGGTACATGCTGACTGCAGGCATTTGAATGAAGGCAGGTCACAACAGGAAGGGGCTGGACCGGAATAGAGAAAGGCAGCTTTCAAATTCACTGGTTGCAGTCATTAAAAACTGTTTCCCTTATCATATCTTGAGCTGTGCCTTTGATCATTAAAGAAAAAAAAATTAGAACTTAAAGGGATAATGACATGATGTTAAACAATTTTTTTGGCATTTTCTGACAGATGCATTTAATTCCTCTTTCTAAGAGGTTGCAAACAGTTCAGTGAAAACCTCACTCTATTGGAGGACTATGTGATGGAAATATGGCTTGCATGACATGGTGGACAACGGGATGCAAAACTATTTACATCAACAGAGGGTATCATATGTTTAATTTCTTATTTTTTAGGCTGTGATAAACCCCTCTTTTTGTATTTCAATCAAAGAAACCATTTTGACAGGCCTTTCTCTGAAGAGTTTAGTTGGGACTGACTCAGTGACAAGCGTGGCTGATCCACTGGCAGTAGAGCAATGAAAGACCTGAATTATGGAGATTTTTATCTGAAAAATACTGAGCAGTTTTTCTATGTTTCATGAAAACAATGTTGGCTTTAAACCATCTATAATTGGCACTTTCTTGCCTGGGAGGTAGATTTTCTCTCAGGTTTCACATCCAAGCTCTTTGTAGGTTTGACCTTGCTTCCCTTGTGGCATTTGAGGCAATGCCTCTGGCTTTGCAGACCCATACAATGATTAAAGAGTTAGATATGCCTTTTAATTAATTTTTAATTAAAATGGAGGAAGTGGAGAAGAAAAAAGGAGGGAGTCCTAAAAAACTGATATCTTTGTTCTGCTCTGAGCTGGCTTCAGCTGTTGTTATGTTTGAGAACTACAACTGATTCAGTCTTTCTAGTTTGGTTAACAACTGGCTAGCGTACATGGACGTTTTTTTGCAAAATGCATCCAAACTTTGAGTTCCCTGTTGTCCCCAAGTGCTCTGGTCCATTTCTAAACTCAGAAGCTATGGATCACAAATCCAGGCCCAAAGAGTCTCACAGAGCCATACTGGCCACGTATGGAAACATTTAATATTAAAATAATTTTACAAGATTGCATCCATTAACACAAACTGCTATACATTTTTTGGCACAATGTGATTACCTTCTTTTCACCTCTTCTTTCCACTCAAAAATCTTGTCAGCCAACGTGAATCTCATCTGCTCAGGTTAAATGCATTAAGACCATTTAATAAAAGGTTATGTTTTTTTCCATGAATGCCATTTAAATATATTTAGTGAATGAGTTTAAAGATCTTTCTTTAAAATGACATTATACTTAATTGCTGAGAAACTTTATTGGAGTTAATGAACTGCTTTCATAACTTAGATTAATATTCAGTTAAGTGAACATACCAGTTTCTATTTTATTTGCAACCAGTCTAATTTGCTAAGATTGAGTCCTGTTTTGCTTTTAGATTGAATTCAGATAATAATAAATTGCATTTCCTTTGCATACACATAGAATCCTAATAAATTAAAGAGGAGTAGACTAAGTCTTTTAAATTATAGTCAAAATGCAACTTGTTATAGATCTTAGGTGGTTGTTATAATACGTGTAGATGCCATGTGAGGCTATCTGACCCTCACATGAATTTTTTAAAATCATTCAAAATGCCCTGTGCATGACTCTGTCCCATTGCTTCTAGATTAGTTTGGCCTAGGAAAGGGTTGAAAGAGAATATGATGATTCATGTATAAATGTATTCAGGAAAGGGAAGGTAGTAAAAAGAAGACAAAATCTTTTCAAGTTAAGAGGAAGTACTGGCATGAGATCAAAGTGTTGTACACTGGTCATAAATTTAGACTGGAAATTAGAACAAGATTTCTGACCATTTGAAGAATGAGGTCTGAGCTAGTCTTCCAAACATGACAGTAGAGGCAAGATGGACTTTTAGAGATATATGGAGGAGTGTGTATGGCAGAAAATAGATCATTTCCTGGGTATATTAAAAAATAAACTTGTGGCCCAAATCCCTTTGTGTCTGATATGTTGACATCTGGGGGGGGGGGGGGG
>NW_010553978.1:0-11022 GCF_000687285.1 Phaethon lepturus | reverse complement strand
GGGGCTGTAAGGAGTGTTGATTTGAACATTTATTTTGTCTTAATATTATTTTTGGGGGGGTGAAAGGGTGGGGAGTAGCTGTTTGGTAGGAGCAGAATTCATTTCTTCCCTCTCCTGGTGATTTCCAAGGCATGGTAGTTTGGCTACAACTCCTGGCATGAGTAGGATGTGTTGGTCCTTCTAATGGCATTTGTATATTTTGCAGGTCGCAGGTCTGTGTGCTTTGTTTGCTCACAGGATTGGCTGGATTGTCACTCTTGGGACTGGGACAGAGCCTTTCCCAGGCAGGATGACTGGGGTTTTGCCAATGTGTGGGACACACTAGGAGAAAAAGGGAACTTTACAAAGCAAATTCCCCGTTGCTGGCAGGATTAAAGACACTGGCAATGCTCTTGATCTTTCATGATCTATTTCTACGGCGTGTTATAAAAATTCAGCTTCTTGGCTGACTTCATGATTCGTGATGCATCCATGATTAGCCTCTTCTTATTCAAGTTCTTCCAGTCTTTCAGTTCATAGCACAGAAGGCCAATATGAAATAATTTTTCAGATATGATGGTAAGATGCAGTACTTAGAGTTTTACTAAAATATGATACCTCATGAAGTCTATATTCCTTCTACCAGCCTTCTAATGGTCACTTCTATCTCTGTGTACATCAGACTTACTGTTTTCTTTCCAAAATATAGTCAGGTGATAAATTACATCAGAGCTATGACTCAGTATAACGCTGGGTATGTGCATAAAAAATATATTTTCATCTTTTTCTTGTGCTGTGCTAGTGAAATGCCTGACCCAAATCCCCAGCTTTCTTCCTCACATCCCAGCAGGATGGGCGAGAAAATCGGAGGAACAAAAGTAACATTCATGCGTTGAGATAAAGACAGTTTAACAGGACAGAAGAGGAAGGGGGGGGAAGATACAAGTATATACAAAACGAGTGATGCACAATTGCTCACCACCCGCCGAGCGATGCCCAGCCAGTTCCCGAGCAGCAGCCCGCCCCGGCCAGCTGCCCCAGCTTTATATACTGAGCGTGATGTCATATGGTATGGAATGTCCCTTTGGCCAACAGTTTGGGTTGGGTGTCCTGGCTGTGTCCCCTGCCAGCTTCCCGTGCACTCCCAGCCTTCTCACTGGCAGGCCAGCATGAAAAGCTGGACTGTCCTTGACTGCTCAGCAAGAACTGACAACATCAGTATGTTGCCAACATTATTTTCATCCCAAATCCAGAACACAGCATTATACCAGCTACTAGGAAGAAAATTAACTGTATTGCAGCTGAAACCAGGACAACCCAATAATTCAAATTTAATCATTTGCTATATTAGAGATGATTAACAATAAACATATATTAAAAATAAAATGCATGTTCTTTGATTTTGCTTGCTTTTCAAATTGGGTGGTGAAAATAATGAAGACTTCTTTTAGTCAGTTTGTGAGATTCATTCTTCAGGTATGTCATGGAAACAGTTTCAGGAAATGCTTAAATGCTCTTTCCTAAATAATTTACTCTTGTAGAATTTTTTCACACAATTTTCACCTTACAAAGACAGAGAAGTTGGGAACTACATATTAAAAATAAAGAAAAGTTTTTCTATTCCCTATTGTGCCACATTAAAAGGGCAGTGGCTGCTTCTAAAGATGAGCCTACTTTTATTTTCTTTGTATGCAGTAAAAGCATCTATTGTAGAAACTGATGGATGTGCGTTTGTCAGAAAGGATCTGATCTTTCATTAATTTTAACACAGACCAACTTTTGAAGGACATGTTTGATGATTTTCCAAGAGCTCTGAACTTTAGCAGCTTGAGGTGAAACAGGAAATCAATCCAAATCAGTCCTTTTCTTTGAAAGTTAGAAAAAAGCCTGGGAAAAGTGAAAATTTCTCTCTACAATAGCTTTTTAACTTTTGTTCTTGTTACTTATTTCCAAACATGAAGTGAGCATTGAATTGAAACAACAGAATTCAACGGAACTGAAACAACAATTAGCAATTTTCCAGCTGTTAATCACAGAGTACATTAGGTACCTAAAATGGTTTTTCTTTTTAATAAGTTGGTAAGTACTAAGTTTAACAGTAGACAGTATTTTTTAATTAGTTACCATGGCAACCTATTCTGCAAAATTTCCCTCAATAAATACCTTTTAATTTACTATGTCCTAAATTACATGTTAAGTAGTTTATTTTGTCTTAATGCAGTAAATGCTGCTATATTTTATGCTATCTTATGAGTAGCATGTTAAGTCATCCATGAGCTTTGTGTCTAATTTTGCAAATGGACTTGGTAGAGAGAGGCCCTTAATTCATTAAGAATGTATATAAATGCTGCTGTTATTAATATTATTGTTATTGTTGTTATTATTCTCATTCTGAAAAAATTCATACTTAAAATAATGTTTCATTTTTTATTTTCCCTATTATTTGATGATGCATGTGATGTTCACTGGGTTCCCTTGCAACTCTTTTGAAGCAGTTGACCCACTCTTCCCTTTCCATTCTCTCCATAGTGCATAGTATCTCTGCGAGATATTTGCAGTAAAATTCTTACAACTCAATGTGCTTTTAATCATTAACTTGGATGTATATTTTCAAGGTGATAGGAATTAATTATGCATGGCATGATTTAAATACTGTATTTCTGAAGAATGCAGAGTCTGCAAAAGAAGGTCAAATAATACATTCAAAATGATTTGACAAGATTATGGCATGTTGAAAATTACTTTCTGGTACTAGGCAGTGGGTGTAGTTTCTCCTGACACATGTTCGTGGAATTTAGCATCTAGAGATTCAGATTTGTAGGTCAGGGCTGGACCATCTCATTGCAGAAAAGCAGGAGAATCACATAACCGGACTGTGATGGCCCCATGTGCTGTACTGTAACTCAAGCTGCAAGTTTGAGATCATAAATGGGAACAGTGGAATAACGTGCAAGATTGTATTGGCTCTGTTTGTAATATAATAAATATAGAATATGATAGTATTCACCAATGTATAAGATGTTTTAGAAATTAGTCAGGGTAAATTTGTGGTACTTGCAACATTTAAGCAGCACACTTAGTTTCTGTTAAAACCTTTCGGTTTTGCACGCTGTGAATCAGGCTCAGTGATAACGTTGAGCCAGAGTCTTTCTGTTTCTCTTGTAGACTCCGTAAGGTAGTATTGTTTTTCATTATGTCTAAAATGATCAGGATGTTAGTCTCCATTCAAATGTGTTTTTGTATTGCTATGACTATCTCAGTGGACTGTGGTACTCCAGCAGAGAGAATTTTTGCACATTTCTCATCACAAGGGCGCGGTGATTTTCACCGTGGCCCCGGGGATTCCTCTCTGTTCTTTGGATCTCCCTTGAGGTACTGTTGCAGAGTTGTTGCTTTCCTTTAATCATTGCTTTTCTGTTGATTGAGATGGGTATTTTTTTCTTAAAAATAATGTAATGACAACGCTTGGCTATATAAAGCCATTGTGTCATAAAGGCTCACCCTTGCTGGTCGTTTTCTTAGCACTGCCTAGCACATGGTACCGGGAATCTCCCTCAAGGCAGAGCAGACAGACAGAATAAAAACAACTCCATGGGGCAATGGGATGCTTTTGTTTATTTGGCTGGCTGACTTTCAGGCAAAGTAGACATCTGGACTGCTCGAATTTATCACATAGCATCTCACTAAGTCTTGTGGAGGGGTTGCACCTGTGGAAAGAACAGCTGACTTCTTTACAATGCATAACCGCTGTGCAGATAATGTATGGATTGGTACCCTCAGATGTTACCAGGCTTTCTTTTGTTGCAGCTGTACGTAGGAAAAGATGACAATCATGCTTAGGTATGGACGTCCATGTTAATGGGAATTAGCTCGCCGATGTCCATGACCTATGTAAAGCGTCTTTCTCAGAATACTCATTGCTTAAAAGGCTCAGTGCTGTTCCCCATAGAGTAGTAGAGGTTAAACCCACTTGACAGTCTTTTTGCAGGAGAAATGCCTGACTTCAGTGAAGTATTTAGTGAGTAATGAAAGACTATTGTAAAGGATCTCTAGCGTAAATCTCCAGCTTGGCCCCTCTGCTGGCAGAAGTCTTCTGCCAGCTGTTTGGAAAGCCTGTTGTTGAAGTCAATCCAGCAATAAGACATCAGTGGGGTGCAGCTGTCCTGCACAGATTCATGCACGTCGTTTCCTAATGCAGACTTAGGAAAGAGGAGCCGTGGTGTCTTCATGGGTGTAGGAGGAAACCTCTCAGAGGGACCGGAATGGAGAAATCTATAATTTCTTCATTACCAAAAAAGAAAGAAACGCTGTTAGTCCATTAATTGCCATCTGTCTTTGCTTGACTAATCTATTCACTAAACACTGCATTTTCCCAGTGTTTATCTGCCTGCAGTACAAGCACAGATGCCTCTCTGCTGTGCAAATCTAGACATTCCTGGATACAATCGGCACTGCCGACATCCCCTTGAAAAACGTGGTTAACTGGGGAAAAAAAAAGCTCTGGAAGCACACAGCCATCTAATTCAGCTAACCTCTGTCATATCCACTTAATGCTGCCTGGTTCTCTTCATATAAACATGAGTTACAACAACAGCTTGAAGGAAGCCTGTCCTCTCATGGCTGATATGCTCCCGAACAACTGACTGCTTGCTCTTGACGGTAAATCCTCTGCTCTCAAAGCCCTTACCTCGTTAGTAAGTAAAGCTCACCGCACGTTGGCTGATCGCGTCCTTGAAATGGTTTTGTGGGTTGTTGTGCAGTGTAACTCCAGGGCTTGATAATTCATTCATTTTTCTTCTCTATTTGAAGGGTTTATTTAAAGCTCATTGTCAGAAAGACCTTTGTAGATCTCACAAATAGCAAAATAATGACCATTCCAACAAGTAAATTTTTTTAAATGTGAAAATACATCACAGGTTAATCTCAATGGAGAATGTGGGAAAGAGAATGAAAAATGTGTTTGTAATTGCAAAAACTCTTTGTTGCTTATCTTGTTTTGGAAAAGTCTTGGTTTAGCTTTACCTCAAATCTGACACAAGCAAATCACTGCATGACACATTCATGTAAGCAGTGCAGATAAAGCAATGGTGAAACTTTCATTTAAGGTATTAAAAAATTATGACAAGAGTTTCTCTCTTTTCCTGCCCGAGGCCAAAAAAAAAAGAAAAAAAAAAAAGAGAAAAAGGAAAACACAAACCAAAAGAGCTTTTACATAGGTCAAAAATGCTGCTTGTGCTGAAAATGTGTGCAAATCTGTGTAAAAAACTGGGCTGCTCATGTTATTTACTTAAGGGTCTCTAACTCACATGGTGAACAGCATCTACCTCACCCTGCTTCTTCCTCCATTCCCACACCATTTGGGCAGCCTCTCCCTGCTGCCACCTCTTCTGTGTCCTGTTCAGCATTACTGAGCAAAGGTGTGCATGTGTCTGAAAACGGGAGAAACAGCATAAAGCTAGACCCAAACCTGGGGATTTAGTCCCCAGAAAGGCCTAGAGAGAGTTCCTCTGGGTGAAGAAAGAGGTCTGGGGCTGTAAGTAGAGAAATGCCAGATTTTTAAAAATCTGAAACAAAGAAAAAAAAGTTAAATAGAAAAGCACTAATTATTTAAAGCACATTTCCAAAGGGCTTTCAGGAACTTCAAACAGAAACATTTTGGGTCTGCATTGATGGGCTAAAATGCAGAGGCAGATCCCAGAAGTGTTCGTAGACTCAGAGGTGCAGTATGAGGGAACCACAGAGCACTATCGACCTCTGAGTTTTCTTCACCCAACACAAGCGCTATGACCACAGAGCCACTCAATATTCATGACAGTTGCTGGGTCTTGCAATTTTTTAGAGGTCATGGCACTATTCTCCCTTATAAAGGAACAACTGCTGAGAAAACAAACTTTCCCATGATTGGGAATTGCTTTCTGATGAGGCAGGCTGTTGCTTATTGCTGCCTGACTCCTGTTGTGTTCAGGGAAACTGCATTTTCTCTTCTTCTTTGCTAATAAATAGCAAAGCAGTAAAGAAATCCTGGTTGTTAACACTGGCTTCTTCTCCTAACCGACTCTGACTCCACTTTGAATTTTGCCTGCCTGCCTTCAATAGGAAAGCAATGGTTTCTCTCTCCTTTTCCTTCTCCCTGTCTTTCACTGTTTGCTTTCTGATTTTGTAATTCTTTTTCTTTTTGAATCCACAGACAGGTATGGTAAGTCTATGCTCCTTGCCTTTCCCCGTGGAAAAATCCAGAAACTCCTGGATGAAATACGAAGGTTTACCTTTCCTGTGCAATGTCTAGCAGACAAAACCCAGCAAACTCAGCATTTATGTCGTGGCCATTTATTTTAATATGGCTCTTACTCTTCCACTGTGACATCTGTGCACTTCAAACATAATTTTTGCTTCAGATTTTGTACAAACTAAATATTTTCACAGGAAGAATTGCACTTCTTTCAATTCACATATCCTCCTGGATGAGTGAAATAGGAGGTGTTCCCCATCGACTGAGGAAATACATCTGAAACCTGTTTTTTCTGCTTTCCTATGAGCAAAAGGCTTCAGTGATTGGGCTCTGTCTGTCAGGCTTTTGTGGGCTAACATGTGCCTAACCTGGCAGAGATGTGGAAATGTCAAAACAATTACATTCCTGGGGGTTCTGTGAAAATGCTGAGTGGACAGAAAAGGCCCAAATCAGTGCCTGCTTTGAAAGGTTTTGATAAATAGAGGTGGACCCAGGCTCGGCTGTTACGTGCCTTGGCTGACGTGCATCAACTGGATGGCTCTCAGCCATCCCGGGCTCTTCATGGAGATATCACAGGGGTCATGGGGAGGTGGAGTTGTGGTGGTGAAGAGGTTTTGGGGGCGGAGGCCACAAACCCATAGGCAGCCAGTGGCAGGACCGTTCTTCAGCTCATGGAAGTAGTCCATTTTGAACAGACATGGGAATAGCTTTGCAGTGTAGTGAAAAGTCTTGTCACATTGCTTATGCTTTGCTGCCCACTTGTGTTTTTTTCCCCAGATTTTTTCTCTGCCTTGCACCCAAGTTCATGTTCAAAGCCGGAAACATTGTTTCTGCATTCTCCACCTTAAACAGTCTTGAAACCAGACAAGATCATGTGAAAAGCAAATGAAATCCTTTTCAAACAGTCTGTGAGGGAGTGTCTGGAAAGTATCAGTGACTAGCTGGATAATGTCACAGCACAGTTGATGTCAGGCGGAGAGGATAGAAACCATGTTTAATCACGGATGTGAATACTTACTTAAATAAGTGTTCAAGACAGTGTTCAAAATTTTGAGGTGACTTTAACCTTTTTTGAAAGTACACGTAGGTATGTCATGTATATATAACCTGTGTGGGTTAACAAAGTAAGCACACAACCCAGTGTAACTCAACAGGGTCCAAAAGCAGAAAAAAAAGGGAAAATACATATGATGTTTTTAATGCCTTGCCTGCAAATACCATTTTTTCATCCTCTTCACTAAGTTAATGAGTAGATGACTGTCATAAACACTAGCAATCAATGCAAAAACATTTGGGAAAGGTTCTTGGACACACAGAATTTCAGTTCACTTCGAACTGAAAGGAGTCCATTCAAAATTTGGGATCCTCTCTTCTTCAGAGAGGTTTGATGCATACAAGTGCTTTACGAAGGTGGGATTCAGCTCCAGATTCACATATTAATGTATATGTCTACATGTCCACCTCTGTGTGAAGTGTCTATGCTCCCACTACAGTCCAAGGAGAGCTAATCGATACTGTCAGTGGAACTGATCAAGAGGGTTGGTTACGCATTTGATCCTATACCAGCTAGCTAGGGCTCAACTCAGTTGTTAAAACATAGGCATCTAATGCTGTTTGGAACAATCCTAGGTATCTGAGGCATCTGCATGGACCTTGTAGATATGAGAGGTGACTGATCGAGACAGCTGAATTGCATCCCTACGTTTGCTCACTGAACTGCTCTGTTGATCCCCTTGGCTGCATTGATTAGATCTCTACTAATCTCCACACTCCACACTACCAAGTGTGGACACTTCTGTAGGTATCTACATTGAGATGCCCGAATCCGGAGCTGACTCCTAGATTCAAATCCCAGCGCCCCAATCTGGGGCTTGATGAAGTTACGCTGTACTGATGGTAACTGTTATATGAACACAAAAGATGTTCTCAAATGAGCAGGTCTGAAACTGTCTGGGGCTTCATATTGGAAACCCAACACTTTAAATAATACTTACATAGCAGTCAGATGTTTGTAGAAGTGAAATAATATGAAGGTCATGGTAAAGAGGTCCACTGAGCAGCTAAGGAGCTTTCCATGTGGTCACTCAGAGGTTGTGCTGATGCAGGTAGGAGCCAAATTTAAGAGATTTTAGATGGATCAGTTCTACACAAAAACTAGTTTGCATTTAAGCACTATTTTTGTGGTCTCAGTTGATTCAACTCTAATTTATTATTATTTCTCTTTGTCTTCTGCCTCTGCTGATGCTGGATCTAGCCCTCTTCTGGCATTAGCTCATTTTTCTTACAGTCATAAAATTTGCTTCCTGCTTTGTTTTCCTGGAGGTGCTCTGCATAACCTTAAGCTATTTCAGATTTAAAAGATATGCTACAGCAAACTGTGTCAAAGTGAGGATGAGGAGAATGAGCTTTTAATGACAGCCATTAAAAACCCCACAAAATATACAAAGTTTTCTTGCAGGGACATGAGATAGCACTAAAGTATCAAAGCTGGTTTTAGGATTTTAAAAATTCCTACTGTCTTTCTCACTCATGAGGAATGAAACTGAGATCTCAGCAGCACTCAAACCTGGATTTTGTGTACATGCTATGAAATCCTGTCACGAGCAAAGTCAATGGGCATCTTGCCACTGATTTTTGAAGAAAACATGACAGTATCCTGCTGCCATGGCCTTTATGTTTCATGTATTTCCTAGGAGGCTTTGTGCTTTCTAATTCTTCATGGGGCAATTCTGTCATGAACTGCTTGTAACGGGGCCACCAGCAAAGCAGAGAGCTGACTTACAAAGAAATCAAAGTACAGCGAGTCTCCCAGCATATGGGACCAAATACAATCAGGAAATGTCAGTGGGCAATCCTCAGAAGGTTTAGCAGGTGAGACATTTAAGTGACATATCTAGTGGTTGATTTGTTCAGTGTTTTCACCCTTTTCCTTTTAGCTCTGACACTTTTCTCTCTTACGTGGGGCAGAGGGAAAGAACAACTGGCACATGTCTGTATCGGTGACACAAGGAAGTTGATGATCATTATTAAAATTGTTAGTCTGACTTTTGGAAAAGGGCTAGAGTCTAGATGCCTTCACCCTTTTTTTTTTTTTTTTTTTTTACTCAGTGGGCGAGATACCTTAAATAATAGTCTTTACAATCCAAGGATAGGAGTATATCACTTTCAGAGCAAAAATATTTTAAGTAATTTATGCAAAGTAGAAGGATCCTAATATCACTAGTTACTTTTGAAAACACAGACCTCTTCCCTTCTAGAAACTGTCTAGAAACACCTTGTAGGAGTGAAGACCAGTGATTCTGGGGCTCCCTATTGCACCAGATGTGATTAATAAGAGAACAAAGGCAAGAAGGGACCTGCTGCTATTTTTTTTTTCTTTTTTCTCAAAGGGCTTAAGAAGGACAAATTTCTTCCTTCTTTTTTTTTTTTTTTTCTTTTTTTTTTTTTTGCTTTAGCAACTGTTGCATGAAGCCTCTCCTCTGTCCGCCTCTGTGGGAGAGGCGGAGATGCTGGGGAGCACAGGCTAATCCCAGGGCAACCGCTCCCTCTGCAGGAAACAGGCTGGAGGGATCCACTCCTCAGGGCTGGGTGAGGAAGCAACGCAGCGTGTCCCCCGCGCATGCACCAAGCAGAAAATATGGGGAGAGGGGGCACGGTAAGACGCGATGGCGATGACACGACCAGCAGATGTTTTTACATGCAGGTGGTCCACGTGACTTCAGAATTTGCTGGAGGTGAGGTCCGAAGCCTCTGCGAGAAGCGAGTCTGTCCAAAGGGGAAGAAGGGTGGAGAGGTGGCGGCTGTATCCCAGCGGCGCCGTCGGGAGCGAACCTGTTCAGTTAAGCGCGGCTCCGCTCCCTTCCGCGTAGCACAGCCGCACACATCTCGCCGGTCTGGTGTACGGTCTCTTACCTCTGCTAGGAAAGATTTTTTTAAACCATTTCAAGAGCTGCCAACTTTGGCTGTTAAAACGGGGTGATCTGTGTTTTTACCAGACTCGGGCATCACGTCTAGCTGTTAATCTCTAGATTAACAGCTCACGCTTTCCTCCCCTGATCTGTCAAAAATAATTTAAAGCTGGCCTCCCTCTTTCCTCCCCTCATCTGTCAAAAATAATTTAAAGCTGGCCCAGCCCTGCAATTTTAAGTCATCTGCTGGACATAAGCATGTTTCTGTTTTCAATAGAGATTTCCTGGGCAGAAATCTGTGCTTTTTATAACGTTTATGTAAAAATAATTCAAGGGTATTTTATGGCCCATCTGATATTCAAATGACATTTAATATGGAATTGTAACTCTACAGCACAGAGCAAGAACTCTGCTTCTCCTCAGGTCAGTTAATAAACATTTTATCAACTTCATGAATGTATGTCTGGAGTAGATGCTAAAAGTTCAAATGTATCAATGAACTAGGTTTTAAAAAATACCTAAATACTTATTTGCCTAACTTGGTATTTAAATATTATACATACAAACTTCCATGACAGGTCAAGATAGAAATGTGCTCAGACTACAGATTTGCTTCCAACCTTTTAGGCCTGTCAGAAATTATAGATTTTCTGTACGAATCACTGAATAGTAGCTGTGTTTTCTATTACTCATGAAAGTAGGCTGAATAAACATAATCGTGGTGCTTGGCCTTGATTATATGAGTAATTTTTCAAAAAATACCCCAGAACAATACAGATCCATTGATCCCCAAATGTTTAGGTCTATCAAGTTACCTTCTCCTAGAGAAGCTGTCAGCTCATGGCTTAGACAGGTGTACTCTTTGCTGGATGAAAAACTGGCTAGATGGCCAAGCCCAGAGAGTTG
>NW_010553977.1:281-882 GCF_000687285.1 Phaethon lepturus | reverse complement strand
CTCCATCTCTCTCTGCTGCTCCTTTCCCCGTCTTTCTGTGCCCGACCCGCCCCGGTCATTATCTCTCTGGCAGTCCTTGTCTCCCTGTTTGTCTCTCTATCCCTCTGTCCTTCTTGTGTCTCTACCTGCTCGCTGCCCCTCTTTTCTCATTCTGTCCCAGGGTATCGCTCCTCTTGCCTTCTCTTGCTCTGCCCTCTTATCTGTCCTCCCGTCCCCCCATTTCTCTCATGCTCCCCCTGTTCTTTTTTAATCACGCTCTGTTGTGCTGCCTCTTCCAGGTTTTTCTTCATCTCTACCCTGCTCCCTTGTACTTATTTTTCTTTCTCTGTCCTCCTTCCACTCCCTCTTTCTGCTTCTGCTCCTCTGTCCCCACTGCTTCTTTCTCTAGAAGCTCCCTTTTTTCTCTCTCTCACTGTGCTTCTGTCCTTTTTTCTTGTCTGTGTCTCTTCCATCTGTCTTTCTCTCTCCATTCCCTTCCCCACCTCATGCTTTCTCACTACACCCCCGCCGTCCAGCCAGCTGCCGCTTTTCTCCTCGCTTCTTCTGTCCTGTGCCCCACTCCTCATTTTTGGCAGCCTCTGCCCCGCAGCCCCTTGCTCCA
>NW_010553977.1:0-206 GCF_000687285.1 Phaethon lepturus | reverse complement strand
CAGGCCAGACCTGCTCCAGGCACTTGTTACGTGCGTGACCCAATAAATGCTCGCCACCGTCTCCTTTGCCTTCCCAGCTGCGTTTCCACTCCCTTTGCACCAGGCAAGGAGCTGTGTCAGAGCCCAGGGCAGGACGTGATGCCCTGGGGTGGGGGTCGGGCAATGACCCCCTGCTCCAGGTGCAGGCAGTGAGGCTGATGGCAACA
>NW_010553976.1:23661-24738 GCF_000687285.1 Phaethon lepturus | reverse complement strand
AGGGCAGCCGTGCCCGGGCAGGGGCTTGGCCACCGACCCACCCTCGCTCCCTCCCGCAGGTCCCCACTGAGCCTCAGGTAGCAGAGACAGAGGGGAGGAAGAACTAAGCACCCAAAAAATAAAGGGGCAAGAGCCCCGGAGATCCTTCCAGCTGAGATTCCTCTTTCGCGACCCTCAGAGGCCGGGCAGAAGCTGAGGGTGCTGCTGGCCGTGCCACCGCGCCGACCCCTCCTTTTGCTGGTCTTGTTAGCGAATCATTTTTTAACTCAGGATCTTTGTTCATGTTGTATTTCCCTGGGGAGAAAGGTGACATTCTGATCCAGATTTGGACACTGTCCCTAAATGAGGCTGCTCGCTGCACCCCACCTTTTACCTTTGCCTGGCAAAGGAGGACTTCCACTTCCTCAATTCCTCTCCATACAGTGGGGGAGGAAAGGCTTGCACATCATACCAAATCCAAGGGGTGAATTTATGAGGAGGTTCATAATGCAGCACTATACCTCCACCCTCCCAGCACATCAAGGTCCTTCCAAACTTTGAAGAATTACAACTAGTGATTCCAGAACCTGTGGTCATGGATCAGTGGTCCAAGGACCACATCTGGGGGCCCGTGGAAGGTAACTAAACCCAGCAAGCTAATTGCCAGTGGGCTTAGATTTAATCCATCCTTGCAGGCATCCACTGGGAAATACGTAGGGCTCCCCAAACAGGAAAAAGATTGAAAGGAGCTCTCTCTAAGATTTAACCCATAGTGAAGACTGCTGCTTCTATTTAATTTTCTGTCAAATACCTACATTTGTCTAGAAACAGTTTGTCATATAAATATATTCTTCTTCCTTCCGGATGGTATTGAAAAAGTATTTGCTTATATGTACAACTGCCTCTCTGGAATGGGAAAATGAGTTGCAAGTATAACTGCCCTATCGTTGCACATACTAGTCAAAAGTCAGTGCTACTCCTGTAGGAAAATATGTTGTTAGAAATTTTGCAGTACGAATAGGTACCTTTTTGAGCTAGACTGCAGCTTTAAGCCCCAAAGTTTGAAAAATCTTGCTGTGTTAATGTCACACACTGTGA
>NW_010553976.1:0-23630 GCF_000687285.1 Phaethon lepturus | reverse complement strand
TCAGCAGGGCTGTTTGCGCTGCGTGGAGCCAAGCAGACAGGGAAGGCTTTGAGGGACGGGGCTCGCACCGTAAGCGATGGGCCGTAACTATGCTCTCTCAAGGGCAGGCAAGGGAACAACTAATAACTTTCCCTCTGCGATAAGGATCTGTTTGTCTAAGGATGTGCCTGTGCGGTCTTCAGGGCTGACAGATTTTCTCCGCTCAGACAGCTGAAGGGCAGCTACCTCTCAGCATCTGGGTACATGCATTAGCATGGCGTTTACTGCAACGAATATATGCTGCTGTGCAGCCATTTCATGTTAGTATGCCGTGTGGATTTGCCCTCGTAAGGACAGGAGAAAGGCCACAGGAGGTCAGACCAGAGCTTCATCTAGCCCAGCATCCCGGCTCTGCTGTTGTCCAATAGACAATTCACAGGGAGAGTGTGTAAGGGAAAGGGCCAATGTGAAATGACTCAACATCCGACAATGAACATCTGACAATGTTCAGGCACTTTCTGGCAAGGCAGTTACATCCAAACTGTCATGTTTAATAATAACTGGACGTGAATGAATGAGTCTAAATATTTTTGAACAAATATATACCGTTGAGTTCAACATCCTGTGGCAGTGAGTTGTATGGTTTTTCTTAGAGTCACAAGTCATCCTTTAACAGCTATTCTCTTACCACAGAAAGCTAATAATTTATTTCTGTTTCTTCCGTGAAGCCCACTGGGCCAGCCTGCGTGAGACCAGAGGCAAGTTCTGCTTGTCTTCCACTCCACAAAACCAGTTGGCGAAGTGGCTGCTGCCTGCCCTGTGACTGATTGCATCGGTGGTCCACTCAACCCATATGCCTCCATGCGGTCGTCCGGAGTGGGTAAACATCTTGGCCTTGGTAGGTTCTGGCATGTGACAACATCAGATGAAATTTGAACCGTGCGTTTCTCTGGGAATAGCAGGAATTGTTCTTCCGGTGCTGCCAGATTTTATGCACCTGATTGACTGTTCCCATGTTCTTTCTTCCCTTTCTCTTTCTTTAAGTGAAAAAGTCTGTTGGCCTTTAGGAGGAACCCACCCACCACACATATGCCAGCACCTGTGACAACCCTCCACGCAGAGGGGGCTCACAGATTTCCTTGTGACTGTTGCTGTTCAGATGGAGTTTCTCTGCAAGTGCTGTTGAGCTGATTAGACTGGAGTGGAAGAAATCAACTTTTATGTCAGTCTGAAAACAACAAGGCATGGAAAAGGACCCTTTGCTGTGCCCAGCTATTAAAAGAGACCTGAAAGACAGGTCAAATGGCAACCTAACATTTCTAAGGCATTTTCTTGCCTTTTTTCAGTAGATTTCACTGTTCCTCACCTTGATGCAGGTGGGCTTTGAAGATGTTAATTGACAAAGCCTACCACTTTTTGTCAATATAAAGGGTGTTTGTTTGTCTTCTTGACAAACATGCATCAGCAGCTTCATTATTAGAAAAGAAAAAAAGTGGACCTGGCGCTCCTGGGGTACTCATGTTATATAAAATTCCCTTATTACTGTTGGCCTTAAAATACTTCAGTATGACAAGATCAGATCCAGAGTCATCCTTTTTTATTTAAATTTAATTTACACAAAATAATGTTCTTCTTGCTCCATTTCTTCCAATTCCCTTTCTTTTCCTCCCCTGTTCATTTTTCTTTATCATTTCAAAGTTAGTCCCTTCACCAATGTCACCCCCTTCCACAGTCCCACACTTCACCTTTGCAAAACACAGCAAAAAGTTATCCATTTATTCTGCATGTCATTTGTAGCTATTTGTTTCAATTAAAAATAAGACTTTGCAAACTGAGCCGCACTGTCATTTAGCAGATGTCATTCAAGGCTTTTGCAGAGACAGACGGAAGTTATCGGTCTTTGCTGTTTGATTTATTTTTCTTTGGCATCATTGTTACCTCCCCTGGTGTGGTACCCTTCTAGCACACGTGCACATCATGGCATGCTTTTCTTCGAACCATTTTTTACCCTCCATAGACCCCACTGGCCTTTCTTCAGCTGGCTTGCAGTGGCTTCAGAGGCAAGTTTATAGCCCTAATAGTGGGACTGAGATGTGTGGTTTAGCTCCTGTAGGCCCACACTCAAACGTCCGTCTGAATCTGGGTGGGGGACAGTAAAGGAACGGTGGGACGTGGAGCACTACCTTACATCACACGCGCTCCCAGTCAGCTGCTGGGACAAGCTGAAGCTGCCCTGCACCGGCCCAGCTGAGAAGCTCCTTCCCTCGGCTTTTAATGGTTGCCTAACCTTTACTGCAGACAAATGGTTTTATCAAGAAACGCCATTTTCTGACTCTTCTTTGTGTCCTCCCTTCCCGCTCAATATCTGCTCCCCTCTGCGCCGGGGGCAATGCCTGCTCACACGGGTCCAACGGGTGCCCTCGGGAAAAGGTCTCACAGCAAAATCTTCAGCAGACTCCGGCCACCCCGAAAGCAAGGCCTTATTCTCTGACACCCTGGTCACACGCAGCTAGAGACAGAGACAGCTGGCAGTCTTAGGTGTCCCTAAACCCCTCTGGGTTGGTGAGCATGCCAAGAGTTCACCCTTTGCCAGCCTGTCAACAAGGCTGTACTGTTGGGTCCTCTGAAAAGCCCATTGTACAAAAATTATAGACTCCACAATAAAACCCCACAGCTTTCTGACAGAAACATCACTGGCTCCTATTATAAAAATAACATATACCTCAAGCATGTAATAGAAAAAGATTCATATCCTGAAGCTCAGGTAATGAGGCAGCCAAGCATGACTGCTGGGTGTAACAGAAGTTAGTGCTGAAGCTATGCAGCTAATATATTAATGCATACATGTATGTCTGATTATGTATTATTACTACAATTAAGGAATATTGCCAATGGAATACAATGTTATGACAGTGTAATGCTCTCTAAACTACCCCCTTGGCAGATATAAAAACTAAATGGAAAATCTGGAGACAAAAAGGCCATGAACTGCACAGTGGAGGAATTTGGTCCACCTTCCTCGCTAACGCAACGCGGTTGACTCTGGAATGTGATGCTGGATCACTTGCTTGTACCACAACATCATCTGCCTGTGACAACCATTTAATACCCGCCCATAGTCCCAGTCACCGTAACTTGCAACATCGCAGAGGAAAACCTAGAGTCTGGGCTCTGCTGAGCCCTGGATGGCTCGGCATCCAAAAATGGATGTTTCCATTGTTTTTCTTTTTTTGTTGTTGTTGTGCAAGATCTTTTGGCTCACTAAAGCAGGAATTAAAAGTGAAAGAAACACCTCAGCATGGGTTTTGCTGTGGCCCGACTGAATCACCATGTTTAAAAATGAATCATGTTCATTTGTCATCTGCTGAGCTGGGGCTCAAGTGTTAGGTTTGAATAACTAGTGCTCCAAAAGGCATTTAATGTCAGGGTCATGTGAAACCGTCATCATGGCCCAGAACAGCCCCTCAAGGGTCAAGGCTACTCGGCCAGTACGAGAGGAGCCACTCCCGAGAGCCAGAGCTGAGTCTGTACCTCCGAGGAAAACTAGGCACAGCGGGACAAGGTTGTCTTTTTGTGGTAGGTCTGTGCCTGGCTGTTTGAGCGGATGACAGCTCTGGAGCTGCTGCAAGAAAAGACGAAAGGAAATAAAGAATAATTGCCTTGAGGTTTTCTAATCTCCTGCCCAACACCACCTCACCTGGGCTAAACCAGTCACCGATGGAAAAACTCCATAGGACAGAGTGATGCTGATTTACACCAGGCAAAAATCTGGCTGTTAAAATCTGTGTGTCCTAGAAATTGCCTTCTCTTTACTAGCTCAATTTACGCAGACAGGTGAGTGTATCAGCGTAGAGAGCGGCTGTAGAAGACCAGCAGTGAGCCCCTGCTGGCTTCTAACAGCGGCATTATGTTAATAGTTGTTGAATGAGGTGAAAATAAGCTGAGAGGAAGCATGAGAGGAAAATTCAGGGGCAAGTGGCAGAGCTCAGTCAGCCGCATCATTAAGATGCTGCAAGAGATAGAGGACGAACACCTGCAGATCACAAACACTTTTTGCTAAGCCTGGAACTGCAGAGAAGTATGCCAGTCTCCCTTCTCTCCCGTACTCAGACGTACAGACAGAGTTCCTTTAAACTAAAACCATTTTAAAACCTTCTGAGAAGACCAGTGCAAAAGGAAATCTACCCTAAGGCCTTGCTTAGCTAGAACTATACCTTTTAGCAGTTTAACAATGATATAGTCTGGTGGACAATTATATTCTTTGCTTCAGGAAAACTCTTATGCTCTAAAGAAGCCTTAAAAAAAAAAAAAAAGAAAAAAGCAGCAAGACCAATATTAGGGATCTCCAAGCGGCTAAAGAAAGTGCATAGATAATATGTATTTTTCCAAATTTGCTTTCCTCCCTCCTTTTATTTGTTTTATCCTTGGTGTGTAATTCAGAAACCTCTAATAGCACAGCAAGGCTGCAGGAGAATGCCACTACCAGTCAGTGCCAGGGCTGTCCAGTGGACAAAGTCAAGGCAATACCTGAAGTCTAACAGTGGTTGTGGCAGCGTGCACGCAGACACCTCCGGGGCGCCGGGTGCATGTGAAGCGATGGAGAATGAATCAGACCTGTTGCTAAGAAAGACTGCGTCAGGCATATCTACAGCTCCACTGCTGGCATGGTTGGAATTACTTTGCTGAGTGGCATAAATCACAGGTTATGGAGGTGTTTGTACTGTTGGTCCTCCCATGTTAGTCAGGGCCAGACAATGGGCTTCAATGGGTCTCCCAGGCCTAGGGAAGTAAACCCTTCTTTTACTGGTTGGCCCAAGGTTGGTCCACAGCCTCCCAGCCTACATATATTAAAACTACAGAACAAATGCATTGTATTTATAAGCTAAATAATATGCAAAATTTGTTATCAGGTAGGAATTTTGTTCTGGTTTGTGTTTTAACCAAATAGCAGGGGACTCCTGAGTGGGCTAAGCTGCCTCTCAGTCCTGCAGTTGGTCTGACAAGGTTAGTACCATTAACTCAAATCATTTGTCCCGTGGCATTTTAGGGAAAGGTCGCTTTAGAAGCTCTCTGGCTCTTTTATTAACTCCAGTCTCTGAGAAAAGCTTGTGTTTTCCTTGATGATTCTGCAGATTCCTCTAAGTTAATGGTTCACACATTGCTTCATGAATGTGTGCTTGCAGCAGCTCATCATGGTGGGGTCCTTGTCCACCTTTCCCACAGCTCTCTCCTAAGTCAGATCGGTACATTCACACAGGAAGGGAATAACCTACTCTTGCTGGACAGTAACTTCACCTCAGCAATCAGGTCACTTACAATACTCCTGTCACTATTGCACACTAATATTTGCATGTTAAATACACACCAGTACCTTTTCTGTTTCAGCTCAAGAATCAATTCAAGAAGATGTGGACTTCTGTGATGGCCCCGGGTAGTGGGAGGGGGGGCAGGTGTGTGGCATGCCCACAACACGTGGCTGAAGGCGTTTTCTTGTTTGGAATTTCTTGACTTTAAACACAACCTCACCTGGTCAGAGGAGCTGCTTCACATACGTGGTGAAGCAGAGGTGGAAGAAGAGAAGCAGCAGCTTCATTTGCCCCGTCCCTGGAAACATGCTGGGTCAGGTCAGATGGGGCTCTGAGCAACCTGATCTAGTTGAAGATGTTCGCGCTCACTGCAGGGGGGTTGGACTAGATGGCCTTTAAAGGTCCCTTCCAACCCAAACTATTCTATGATTCTGTGATTCTGTGATTCATTTTACACCACTTTCTTAAACAGCCCTTTTCACTCTTCTGCTCTGGATAATGGACCTGAAATACGGCAAAGAAATCCTCTGTTCTGACTCTTAGACCATTCTGTTGGCTTTGAATAGAAAGTCGTGTATGTTCCTTCCCCAGATGGAATGCAGTAACCCCTCCTGGAGAGTGTCCCTTGTGCTAACAGAGAAAGCAGAGAAGGCACAGGAGGCTGTCACCCTGCAAGGGGAAAGCCCCGCTCTGGGTACAACCAGTGGCCATTCTGTGGCTTCTAGCAGACCTATGGTCTGGACATACCCACAAGAGGGTCCGTGCTCTCAAAAGTTGTCTCCAACAGCAGTGATGCCTGCTCTGGGGAAAGCTTGAAGCAGAGCATCTGCCTTTTTTTGAACAGCCTCCAAATACACCATTGAACACCAAGATTTTGCCAATGTAGTCATGCCCAAGTTGGACTCAGCTTGTACAGTCTCTTGGTACAGGATCAAATTTGCCATGTTAGACACCAAACCTCGTGCATTATCATGACCAAAGTCTATCTAGACATCAGGGCATTTTTCTATTATTAACAAGCAGCTTCCCTTCCTCCTTTCTCTCTCTGTAATTAGCTGGGAACAATTAGTCTTCCTGATGGCCCTTTAAAAACTGAAGAGATCAAATATATTCAAACTGTTTGAAAAATAACATGTCCTTAGGAACAAAAACGAGAGGTTGTGACACTGCTGTAGAGCTTGCGGTCAACTGGTATGAAAGCAGGTTGTTTTAAAGGACTTTAATTGCAACTGCCTATTAGCAATGAGTGAGAAATCCTGAGGAGATGGGACTGGAAATGGGCCGGAAAAAGAGGAGAAAGATGCTAAGCAAAAGCATTTTCACTCCTCACTTGTGAGAAACAGGCTGACAGCAATAATTTCAGAATTTCTAACAGACAGGTCGAGTGTTTTTAAAATTTTTTAAAGTGTTTTTAAACAGTGTCTTCTCCCATCTCCAGGATTATTGTGGTCTGCTTTTAACAGGTGGGGTGAGGTGAATGTGTTTTGAAGAGCCCAGGAAAGCATTTAAGTACATACCAAACTTCAGGCCAGGGTGAAGCTATATTGGACTCTGCGGGCACATCTGTACTACTCAGTGCTGTGGAGATTCAAGCTTGCTGCAGAAATGTTGTCAATATACTATGGGAAAGCTGACTAGTTCTGCTTTCTAAACCAGAATCACTGCCTCTGCCTGGGACAGCCCTATGCTGTTGTGACATACATACACAGCATTTTCTATGCAGACTTACTCCATTTTACATCTTGGTATTCCATGAGAAAGGCCCCCGTGTTTTTTCTAGTGGACTGGCTGGTTGTAGAGGAGTTAAATGTTAAGTGTCACTCTTGAAGGCTAAGTTATTGTGGCAATATTTGAAAATTCACTTTATATGAACACCTTGGCTTCAGACTTGAAGAAAGGCCTGTATACAGGAAGGCTTGTTGGCTTTTTCTGAGACAGTATCTTGGTTTTATAAAAAAACATTATTTCTTCCCACAAACCTTGCCTCACCTGGTAATACGGAAATAACTTGAACTGCAAAGGAGGAAAGCAAATTAGCATAAATATACATATATATATGTGCACATGTGTGTATATATATTAAAAAAAACCCACAAAGATGGTATTTTCATGAATGGATGAATTTGTTATGGTTCCACTGATCAAAATGCTCTCTCCTTACCTGGTGTATTTTACCACTACTGCTATGGCAGTTCAAGCATAAGCTGTGTTGTGGTGGTGCTTCAGGCACACGGCCGCACAGAGGTGACCCATGCTACTCGACAGGGCTTTATGAAAGGTTTTGGAGAAGCCTCATCAGGATCCAACATACTGCGGGACGCGTTGTCCATAGACTGAGAGCTAACACGGGGAGGCTGAAAATGCCGAAGAGCTGCCTTACGAAATGGTGGCAGGCAATAAGCGGCATTACAAGTAAATGATTGCAAACATTCAAAATCTGGCTAGGTGAAACCAGTTATTTAACGAAGCCAGTGTTGGGCAGATAGCCATGGGAACCAGACATTTTCCTGGATCGCTTATTGTATGTCGATTGCAACAACAACAAAAGGAGGCTCTCGTAGCCAAGCACCTGCCACACATTAAAAATACAGATTGGTTTTCAATTATTTTCAGGAAATTAACATTCAAAATGAAGTAGTTTGACTACACGCCATTGAAAGCCCAAATGCAATTACGCCCCAGATCAAAAAACCTGTGGCAATGAGAACAACATGGAGGGAAAGAAATCTGTCATGGTGGCATCTGTCAGAACCTCATGGTGTTTTAATGATTGATCTGAATGACTCTGGATAAAGAGATTAGTTAATTACTAATTTTTAACAGTGCTTTTTAACATTATGGATATTCTAAAAACAAAACATAATCTAAAACCTTAATTTTGCATTATAAATGTAAACCAAAGTCTGCTAGAGCCTGAGAGAGCATTTGCAAGGCTGTCAAACCATATGTGTTAATTTTGGGAGGTGGGGGAGAGAAAGAAGGAAGAGCTATTTCTAGATGACAGAGAAGATTGTTCCAGTACTTCCTTTCTTCCCATTGTGCTGAGGAGAAGAAAATGCAGCCAGACCATGTTCTGCACCAAACTCTGTGTGTGAATTTCCATGCTTCGTTTAGTAACGAGACTTTTCACAAAAAAACTTACTAACATTCCCTTTTTGGGGTGGCTGATGATATGAAATCCAGAACTGGCTGGGGAGAATCAGTGCACCATGCAGCAGAGCTGAGACTGTTACCTAAGAAATACATTAGATTTCTCTTTTATGGCTGAATTATTTACAGCTGAAGAACTCATTTTACTTATATTTTTCTGTGAAGCAGATAATATTCAATCACCTGCTGAGTTATAGTCTAAAATACAGTAGGTCTTCATTATGCAGGGTGGTGAACTCAATTCTCTCGTGTAAAGGAGTTGAACACCCATTGACTACAGCGAGCACAGTTCAAACAATGCTGGAAAATGTTCTTTGTTTTACAAGAATTGAAAAGTGATTAAATACTTGACTATTATAAAGCATTCACATGAGTTAATATCATGCCGCAGTCTCCCATTGCAAATACTTGTTTTGTAGATGATCTCAACTGGAATAACACAGGAACAGCCCAGATGTGGCATATGAGGTTAGCTTTTCACACTTATTTTCAAAATGCTTTAAACCGGCCTAATAATTTTGCTTTAGAAATTACAGGTAGGATATGTTCTTTCTCAATAAACATTTCATAAAGACCTTTACCCTCAGGGTTTCAGTGAATATTATTTTAGTGGGGAGCAGCAAGATATGAATGCAGCTCACTGCTACAGAAAGAATATGATATTTTTCCTTCACATGGAATCCATCTCTTCCAGCGAGCCTTCATACCAGCAGTATCGATTAATAATACATGGACTTAGAAAAAAGTTGTATCTAAAAGACTTAGATCCCTTACTATGCATTATGGGTCCAGTATTATGCAAGGTGAAGAATTAAATCTTTTATTTTGAGGTATTAGCCTAGCAGCTGGCAGGGTAGGATATCTAGGTTAAGATCTTGCCCTATTTTGTATTGGTCTAGCTGAGATTCTTTACTTTCCTTGCTAAGCATCAATTCTTGTTCAATGATGACAGGTCAGACATCAGATCTAGGCTTCCCCACGGGTAGTTTGGATTATTCTTCAGAACTATTTCATTATGAATGAGCAGGAATTTCAGACACTAAAGTCTACTGGAGTTTGTTCTGCTTGTACTCCCTGGATCTTGATGCCCATGGTTCTTTACTTTCTTTTCCAATGTCAACAGAGGTACTTCCTGCACCCAGAGCTGCACCCATCCTACATCTGAGTTCAAGAGTTGAGAGGATCTCTGTAGCTCACGAAAATACCGCTTGAGCCTGTACCACATTTGCAGATTTCTATATCATCTTCTAAGGGTGGGTGCATGAAAAACAAAGTCCAGTGAACACAAATGTAGCAGTGGTTAAGCAGCAAAAACGAAGAATGCACAAGTTACCTGTATATAGATTATATACATGTATATAATATATATTATATACTTGTATAGTATGTATTGTGTAACTATATATAATAATTATACTGTATAATATACCCGTATATTATATACGATGTGTGTTTATATATACACACAGAGGTATATAATATATATTGTATATAGCAGTCATGGAATAAATTGTTAATATAATTTTAATAACTCCACAGATATTCTGTCTGAACTGAGAAAACTTTTGAGTAAGGAGACTTTAATAGCTGGTCTGGTTGGAAGGGCACAGATAAGGTGAGCAGCTTGTCCCGGTGATTCTATTTGTAATTTCATGGATAGCATTTGCTAGAAAATGTGAGAAGATGCATAGTATTTCATCTGTGTGTTTTGCCTTAGGCCTTATCTATGGAAGTGACCACTAGTGTATATGCAATTAATTTTTTTAAGATTCGACAATTTGCCATAGCAGGAGCAAGACTGTGCTAACACTGAGGCAGTAGGATAGTAGAAAAATGACTGACAGAAAGAAAGCTCTTTTCCAGGCAGTGCAGTGCCACAGTCAGTGGCTGCTAACAGTCTCAAAACCTATATGGGGAAGCTTTTGTCAACACAGTGTCAAAGCAGCGTCTTCTGGGACAAAACTGCATTATTTATGAGGACAAAAATCTCTTTTCTGTTAATATGGAAGAAGCAAGGACAACAGAATTAGAGCTCTCTAGGTTAGTCTGTTTTGAGAGAGAAAACTTCAGCCTGGAATGACGCAATCATGTATGAAATCAATAATTAAAAGAGGACGAAGTTGTTTAAACTTAACTTTGATCAAGCAGAACAAGCAGAGGGAGGGTACCTATGTATGCACATACTCTGTGCCTATGTTAAAGGCATAAATCATTAGTCTGGCTTGCAGTCGGGTGATTCAGATATGTCTGAGTCCCATTTTCAAGAGTCACTTGGATGCTCAAGCACTTCAATCCCCCTGAATGTCAGAGACAGCGTCAGTGGCACCCTGAGGTAGCTGGTTGAGATGGGACTTCCTTGGTTGCTGTCACTGATGTCTAAGCTTTGGCTAAGTTAGACTTGCATGTAAACTGCTGCTCCTTTGAGCTATTTTTTTCTTAAGCATTGTGTTGCTGTGCATGAATAATAAATACTGTTGTTTCAATAATTTTGGCTGGCTGCTGTATACGACTGGTTACCAAATCTCAAAGGGAAACCACCAAACCTGCCAAGGGGTAAGAGCAGTTGGCATACATGGAAAGCTGTAATTGGATCCTCATTTAAGAGGAGAGGAATTATGCAATTAGGCAATTAGGCATGGATAGCATAAATGTGAGGCTGTTCCTGAGAGTGTGCATGCAGAGACCAGGGAAAGGGTAACTAATTCTACAGCTGTGATATGGAGACACATTAACTCCTGCAAGGGAGAAGGCACATTTCTGATAACCAAGTCATTTTCCCTGACCCTCTCCGTGTGATCCTGAAACAAAACAACGGCGTTTTCTTCAGATCGTGCCTGAGTTTTGTAAGCAATCAGCCCTTTTCAAACATGAACATTTGGTCCACAGCTGCACCGAGCTAACACCAGCCTTCACCTCATGTTTATGTTGCTGGAGAAGGTCACAGACTCGCTGTGAAATCGCCAACCACAGGTACCTTCTCCACCTTGCTCCTCAGAGAGCCCCGGGAAGGGTACGAGGGCGGCTGCAGCCCATCGGCACAGCTGCCGTGTGATGGAGGCAATCAGGGGATCCAGGAGAAAGCCATTCTGCCAGCGCTCAAGCTTTTAAAAAGTCTTTCTACTTCAATTGCACAATAAAACGTTATAAAATGGTTAGAAAGCTCTGCCTGAAAACTAAGAGTGAGGGAAAAGTGAAAGAGAGGAATATCAGTGTGATAGGACTTGAAAGACTTTTTTTCCAGTTAAGAAATATTGTTTCCTTCTGGGACCCCAGAAAGTGCAGACACGGGAGAAGCAGAGATATTTTTACTTCAGATTATGCAGGCGCTGGGGATAATGGTAATTAGTTCATCTACTGCAGAAATGTAAAGTCTCCTGGCTGGAACTTGGGCATACTGCTGCACAACTTGGAGGAGATTAAGTATTGTTTTAATTCGAAGCCCCATAGGGAAGCCAGGTGGACAGAATATAATTACTTATTTAGCCAGGACAACGAGGATAACTGTCTACCTCTGAAAAGTATATCATGCTCTCTTTAATAGCTGTGAGCAGACAGGATCTTGTTTTTTCATCTGCAACTTGCATTTCAAATAAATTCATAACTATCTCCAGTGTGTTGTATACATTTGGAAAGGGCAATTTTTTGAATGAAGATTGAAATTTCAGGGACAGCTCTTGCTGTCATGTAAAGAAGTAATTTCTAAACTCTGGAGAGGATCATCCTTTAATATCTCAAGAAGGAGCCCTCAAAACTTGATGCATAAATCTTGGTCTTGCTTTGTTTGGAGGTATCTATGCTGGATTGTCTTATCCATGCCTCCTGCGTCAGTACAAGACTGAATTTTGTTGTACCTAAATCATCCCTAGTAAATTTTAGCACAAGGGTCCAGCCTGGTTTTCATGGCTGAAGAGTTTTATTTGTTCTGATTTATTAGTGAAACAGCTCTTTTCCTGTAGCAGAAAGTGTGATAAAAGCAGAGGGAAAAAAATGGGCAGGCAAGATCAGCTTATCAGTCATGTCGATGGTCTGTTGGATAGATCATACGTATGTCTCTCATCTTTCAATGAGTGTGGCGGCAATTCTTCAGGATGGTGATTATGAGGCGAAATGTGCATGGTGCCACCTTGGTGTGGCACAACTGCATGAAGTGAGGAACTGCCTAAAAGCAAACATTTTTTCCCAAAATTCAAAACCTGACAAAGACATATCCTTAGTGACCTTTTCCCCCACTTCTCAAACCTCAGTTTCGCATTACTGGGAACGGTGCACAGTGTTGAAAAGCATTGTCTAGTCAAGAGAAATGAATTTAACTTAAAAATTATTCAGACAACCATGTAGCTAGAGGCACCCACACAAGTACTTTGGACAGTAGAACTGGGCAAGGAGGGCCTGAGAAGTCAAATTGTTCCGAAGCTGCTGAAAGAGTATCCCACAAATCTACAGACCAATTAGTGATGGAGCTTATTAACAAGGACTCGGTCACATCTGTGGATGAGAAGAACAGGGCTCTCTGAAATCCAGTGAGAGTTTCACTATCTTGAGTTCAACATTGAATTTATTTGTGGAAATAGGAAATGCTTAAGATTGACAGATGCTTTATGTCAGAGTAGGTGGAAAATTGGAACTGGATTTTAAAGGCATCCGTTCATTGTTATTCTGTTTATATACACTTACCACTTTTAAGGAAAACAATATATAATTTTTCAGCAGGTGACAGTCCAAGGGTGAAGGAATGTATGCGCAGAATATCTGGAAGGTCTCTGAGTGGGTGAGGAAACTCAGAAAATGTCATTTTTTAGTGGAGAGGAGAAGCTCAGTATACTGTGAAACACTTCCAATTTTCGCTACATTATTTTTTTAAGTAAAGGCTTTCTTTTTTATTTCAGGGATTAAAAGGAACAACAACAACAAAAAAATCACACTGGTGCAAATGGCCTGGAGAACAAATGCCCTGTTCTGCCCACAAGGGTTACTGTCATGAGACTGTCTCCTACAGGCCACCCAGGAAACCTGCGCATCATCTGCATCTGGTGCTGAATGACAAAAAAGGAATTCTTTTTAAACTTGAAAATTTTCTCGTGAGAAAGCTCTATCTACAATTTTAAAAATGTGCAAAAAACTTCCATGCCTATGCTGATCCTTACAGAGTTCCCCATTCCATGTGGCATTTAAGCATATCTTTAACTGTTTAGCTAGATAAGGACTGCAGCTTTCGTGTTCTTTGCAAATATCATATTCTATGCATGAGCTTACTTTTTGTGATTCATTTCCCCTGTAAAATAAATTACAAACCTTCAGATGGGATTTAGTCTGGATTTCAGAGACAAATGTGTGTACATTTTTATAGATTTGGTTTGTATATGTCTCTGCATATATATATTTATTTTATTATAAAACCCTATTATTTGTTGTCCATTCAAAATTCCAGTCAAAGAAGAGTTTGGTTTTGTCCAAAACTCTTTTGATCACAAGTGATAATACATGTGCTCTGACTGACCAAATGCGTGACAGAAGAAATCCCCTCTAGCAGCACTGTGGTCTCCCTGTTGCTTACTGAAGGACAGGATGTGAAGTTATTTTCTTCTGAAGCCTCAGAACTGTTTTTCATGAGTGATCTTTTCTGTATTTTTTTGCAAGAGTTTTCTTTCTCTGACTAGAGAATTATCCCTTGGTTTGTGGGAATAAAAGCATCACGTGTATAAAATGTTGTAGCGGAATTCATGAAAAGTCCCTCTCAAGTTATTTTTATCCCTTCGTCTGGAACTACGGCGTGAACCGATTTTGCTTCCCGCCCTTGACCAATGAGGTCAGCACCTTTCAATCCGAAGGGGAAACCAGCAAATCGTGCTTACTTTAAATTCACCGTTGACACGATGCAGTGACGTGGAGTCAGAGGTAGAATAACCTGTGGGTTATTCTGCCCTCGCGCAACCTGCTCCGTGCAGCTATTCTGGGTCATGCGGAGGGACCCAGCGGAACAGCTGTATGTCGGAAAGTCACGGTTCCTCCTTCACTCCCCTTTCTTCCGCGGTTACCCTCGCGTATGTGGGAAAGGAGAGCCCTGTTTTCTCTGCTGTCCTGCAGGAGCTAATGTCCCCTCACCGAGGTGGGATTTAGGGCACAGGTGTTTGGGAAAAGGGTAAAATGACCCTGCTTGTTTATCCAATGCTAACTGCCCGGTGCCAAGGGTCCTGCTTTCACCAAGCTCGCAGACGGGAGCCGGTTCGGGGGCAGCTGCTGTGCTGGAGTCCCCACCTCAGCCCCCCAGCTCCTCTGCCCTGGGGTCAGAGGTGGAGCTCCGTCCCCGCTCGCGGGCGTACAGATGAAGCAGCCTGCGGCTCTCCTCCTGCTGACGCGCCTGATCCCAGCAGGCGTGAAACTCCCCGGGTCCATGCCAGGGATGGCCTCTCAAAACCAGCATGGGTGTGTAGAGCGCGTCGGCAAGGCAGTAGGTTGAAGATGAGCTGCGGTTTCAGACTGCAAAAAGCTAAGTAGGCTTTTTTTTTTTTTTTGCCTAAGTAGGCAAAAAGCTAACAGGCAATGCTATGGAGGATAATTCATCCCACCATTCTCTGACAGGTGCCTCCAAGAGACTTTTTCAACAAGAAATCAACCCCTCCCCGCTGGCTGTGGCAGGACCCAGACTCTGGCTGGCGGGGGGAGATCAATGTGCTCTGTCTACAGCCTGGGATCCCTTCAAAGCACCTTTCCGGTAGATAAGTAATGCTTTTTGCTGTCCATTAAGGTACATGTGTGTTTTTAAAAGGGAGCTGAAGGACATGGGGTGGCAACGGTAGGTACTGACTGAGACCAATAAGGGAGGCAGGAGATAAAATGTTAAGATGCCGATGCTGGGCATAGACGAGGGAGGCACTGAAGGTGGCAGAGCAACGTGGCTCGGGGCAGGTGTGGACTGGCACAATCAGACATGGCAGAAAGAAGTTGGGCAGCCTTTTAAGGATCCTCCTCGATGACTGTGTTTGAAGAGTGGGAACCAAACCAGGGTCAACATCGTCACTGGAGCAAGTCCTAGGACAATCTTAACAGCAGGTTAAGTGAACCTCAGGGAGTCTGGGTTGTTGCGCTAAAAGTCAGAGGTGGCTTTCTGATAATCAAGGTGAGGGGCTGCAGATGGTTGGACAAAAGCACTGGCAGAGTGGAAAAGAGAGACAGTTTAGGTACAAAACCAAACAGACAGAACCAGCAAGATCCAGATTCTGCGTGGATATACAGATCAAAGGAGAGAGGTAGGTTAAAGATGAAACAGAGAGTAAAAGCTTGAATCAATCTCCTTAACATCTGCTAGTGCATGAAACCTAAGGTGTGACATATATAAGGAACACTTTAATTAAGAGAGGGGGGAGAACTGGCAACAAAGAAGTGAAGGATGTCCCAAATCTGGGAGGGGTACATTGCTGTAGCTGGATGGAGCTTTCATAAGTTAGAGGCCAGCCCTGGTGCAATTATTCTAAGCAAAGCCTTTTGATCCAGCAGAAGGCAAATCTTCCTCCAAGTTCAATGGGAGTAAGCTGAGGCCATGTGTTAAGGGATAAAAACTTAATGCGTGACTTGATAGTCACATTCACCTGTAGTAAGAGAAAAATACAGAACTAGTCTCATATGGTAGTGTTTCACACCTGGCTGCTGCAAGTACAAATGCATTCATAAACGCTGAGCTGTGGAGAGGCCAGGTGAGAGATCTTTAATGCCAAGTGAAGTGTCTGTGCCTTATCAATGCCATAAGAAAGAACTAGAGAGATGTGTTTAAAAACAATATCTAAATCATTAAGTCTAAACAACACCTTCTTAGGATTAACCAGGCTTTTCCCATTCATTAAGAAGGGCAATGAAGCTGGTGAGGGGTCTGGAGCACAAGTCTTATGAGGAGCGGCTGAGGGAACTGGGGTTGTTCAGTCTGGAGAAGAGGAGGCTGAGGGGAGACCTTATCGCTCTCTACAACTACCTGAAAGGGGGTTGTGGTGAGGTGGGAGTTGGCCTCTTCTCCCAAGTAACTAGTGATAGGACAAGAGGAAATGGCCTCAAGTTGCACCAGGGGAGGTTTAGACTAGATAGCAGGAAAAATGTCTTTACTGAGAGAGTGGTCAAGCATTGGAACAGGCTGCCCAGGGAGGTGGTGGAGTCATCATCACTGGCAGTGTTCAAAAACCATGTAGACATGGCAGTTCAGGATATGGTTTAGTGGGCATGGTGGTGTTGGGTTGATGATTGGACTTGATGATCTTAAAGGTCTTTTTCAACCTTAATGATTCTGTGATTCTGTGATTAAAAGCCAGAGTTTTTTTACATCTACTACTGCTTTCTCAGTGCAATAAGCCTAGGGTCATTCATTAATCCAAAGCTATATTTATACTTCCCCTGGTAAAATCAATCTTGCATCGGATGGAAACAGTGCTGCAAAGTCATAGGACAAATTCTTATCTAAAAAAATGTCCTGTGCAGTGAATTTAGACAGGACACCTGCAAAGAGGAGTGAATCAAATATACAGCATACGCAACACCAGTTCAATTGCCAAGTGTAGAACTATGAGCAACATCCTATCTGTTATCAGCCGGGAACATACCCCATGGCCGCAGGGCTGCACTGGTGGTCTTAAAAAGACCCTGAGATTGCCCACTCCCTCCCCAGACTCCTGTTGCTACAGCACATTTTGCGTGGACTGAGTACAGAGTCTGGGGTCAACATTGGCCATGGATTTTCACATGGAGAACAGACGGAAGTGCAATGTGTTAGGAGTGAGAACATTAGAGGAGAAGAGCAAGAGGATTTGATGGTTACGCCTCCAGGCAGGGGCAATAGATAATTTTGATGAGTAGTTGTAACCACACAGTAATCAGTAATTTGATGGTATGGTAAAATGTTTTGTCAGTAGAGGAGAACCGGTACCTGCAATCAATCACTCGATAAACAGAGACAAGCCTGGAAACTGATCAGGACTTTTTGCAGATAGACAGAGATTTAACCAAAGACAAGCAAGAATCCTTGACTCATTCGGTGTGATTAAATGCAGGTTCATGTATTATCTGCTGCAAAGAATATCTGTGACTGTGAGAGATCAGTGGTAGTGAGGCACACAAAATGTCAGCTGCTGCTTTCGGGGAGTTGAGCAAAATCTATTGCCTGGTGATAATTAACTATCCATCAATAAATGATAAGTACTCCAGGAAGTCAACATGAGGAAGAAGTTGTTCAAAGGAGAAAAGCAAGTCATTAGAAGGAGCAAACGTACTGTAACATTTACAGGAAATAGAGAGCACATCAAAAAGCACAGATCTAATACACATTAAGGTGGTGGAGGGTTGGTAGGAAGATGTCAGAGTTGCAAGCATCTGGCTGGAGGCTGCACAGTGAAAAAATGATGAAAAGAACACTTCCAAAATAGGCCAGGTTCATTGCACTGCACTGATGGAACTTGACACAGAATCCGTCCCTGTTGCACCAGGCTGACAGCAGTAATTTAAAGACATTTAAAGGTACCATTTGCCAGCACAGATACCCCTGCCCCAACACTTCAGTTTTCCACAGATAAACAGGCAAATCAGCTCCAGTAGTCCTAACCTCAACCTCAGCCAGACATTCGTGGGGCCTCTCCAGGCAGGCAGGAGCATTTACTAGCCGATACGCCTCTTAGTCAAGCTGCTGGTCTTCCAAGAGCACTAAGCCTCCGTTAGTCGTGGGGAAACCCAGTGATTCAGTGGACTTTGTTCTGGTAAGTGCCTGATGCATAAGGCTTAGTCCAAAAGCTTTTAAATTTGTGAGCTTCTACAAAAGCTACCTACCATCATTTTGAAATAGCCCTCAGCTTCGTCTTCTATAAGGTTTCTTCCTTGTCTTTGGTGAGCAGCTTTTGCGACTGAGCGATTACATTAGGCCGCTAGGTCATGAGAAAGGTGAATAAACCTCCATGTTTCACCTAACGTGGGGATGTGGGGAGGATGGTACTTTTGCCTGCATTGACTACTCTCTCTCGGTGCTGCAGAGTTTAGATTACAGGAACTAAGTTTTAGGCCCTCAGTTCAGCAGTGGCAGAGCTGCTTGAAGGAGGAGATGAACTTCCAAAATGTGACAGCAAAGACATGAGAGCAAGAAGGAGCAAATGCTTGGAGTGTCAGGTCTGACTAACCCATCTTCTGCCTGAAAAAGGAAGCTCAGATGCAGGACTTCTAAGTGTTGCAGTTATTTCCTGACCCTTTTGATATTATAGTCATTAGAACTAGGTGGAAGCAAGCAGGAAGCCCTCAGAAGTACAGGAATCACAGTTCTGATGTTTGTTAAAGGTACGTTTCTAGCCCCAGTGAGGATGAAGGAATGGCTGAAAACAGGGACATGGGCTGTCTGGCACAGAAATTGAAATGGAGCCCCTGGTCCAGGTAGCGAAGCACCCACCCTCGGCTGTGCAGCTAGCAAGAGTTTTCAGGCTTTCCCTTGTGCCATGGAGATCATGTAAGGGACATGTGGGAACTCGAATTATTGATGGAAGCAAAGAGCTTAAAGGGAAATAAGACAAATCTTTAGAGAGCCAGGCTTTATTAATCCCACTGCGTGCAGAGTGACTGATTTCTTATTTCATTTTTCAGACATTGAGATCTTTTAAAGACAATCCCTAGTTTCTGGAGGTTTTGACACAAGGTTGGGGTATCTAGGAGTAGCAAAACTGGAAAACAGCTGGTATTGTTATAAAGACAAAGCAGGGAAGAGCACAGCAAAGACTGTGAACCTATAGACAGAAGGAAGAAGTCCTTAATATGATCTATGTGATGGTAGTTTATTAAGCCCGCAACCAATCAGCGGAAGCAGATTTCTGATAACAACGTCTGTGTCATCTCCATGCTGGCCATGCAGATTTTGGTGTTAATAATCACTGCGCTTCCTGACATTGTCCTAATTCTCAAGTACCAAAAGTGTAAGGCAGGCTAATACTTAAGGAAAAAAGCCTAATGCAAGGGTTTCCTGTGACTGATAGCTAGCCTAGGGCTTTCCCCCAGGCTGGACTGGATTAAACCTTCCGACCTCCCTTCCTTGGAAGCTCACTTGGTGGTTGAAAACCTGGAGTCACATCTGCAAAGCCTCTCCCATGCTGGTTTTGTTGGGTGCACCAGCAAGCCAGATTCACGGCTCTCCTGAGGGCCCCCAACCCAGGGTCTACCACCAGTCCTGGCACGGAGTTTTACACTGTTCAAGCCTTGCTCCTTGGCATGTCATTTTCTTGGAGTAGACCTGACAATGCCAACAACACTGCAAAACCTCATTCCTGCCTTTCCTCACGTCTTCCTCCCGTGCCAGGAGGTCTTATTCATCGGTCCTGTTGGTGCTGCCCGGCTGCTAAAGCTCTCTGGGAATTTCCATGGCAAAACCCCACCCTAGCTTCTGTCAACTGAAGTTTTAGGGCAGCCTTGGCTTAAAAAGGCCTCGGTATAGAAATGGCTGTCACCTACTTGTTTATATTGTGGTAATACAGGGTCTTCTGAGGGGTTTATTTGTTATCAGGTTTTAACCACGCTAGGTGAGGGCACTGTGCAGTTAATTTCTATTCCCTGTACAAAGAACCAGCTGAGTTCATCTCACGCATGTCGATGAGAGATCAGCCTGAATCAAGTTTGTTTTAGCTGTTAAATCACATTTTTCAATTGTTTAAATAGTTCAGACAGAATTTGCACAGTAACATTTTAGCGCTTTATAGCTGTCAAGAAGTAATACAAATAATTACCACCTTCCCTGGTGGGTTTTATCTGATTAAAGTGACATGTCTGCTTATGCAAGATATTTGAATAGAGACATTCAATAAAGTCAGTAACATTTAATTTCCCCTCTCCTCCTCTTTTTTCTATTTTAAGCTACATTTCATATTTATTTTAAAGTCTTGTTTTAAGGTTTGGGATATTTTTCTTAAAAGACTTTAGATAATGAAACAATTTAGCAGAATATTTTACGTGCTTGGAATGAAATATTTCCTCACAGTATAGCAAGGTACTAATGCACCTTGTTCATGCCAAGGAGTACAGCACCTGTCTGCACTAACTGCTGTGGAAATACTGCTGGAGTAAGGGGTGAGCCAAGGCGGAAGCCAGGATTTTCTCCAGATTGCAACCAGGAACGGCTGAAGGAAGCAGGAATTAATCTGGGAGCTGCCTGTGGTGTCAAGGGCTTGGTGAACTTACACAGAAGCAGACTTTTGTAGCATGTTTTACTGGTACAAAATTCCCTAGGATTATATATTCTGGAATACAACTTCCCATTGTTTCATCCATTACCTGGCTTCATAGACAGAGACATCCCTTGCCAAAGCGTCAGCTTTCAGGGTTGGGCTCATTGGCACATAGGTGATAAAAAGGAGGTGTTCAAATTCCAGTCATAGTTTTGACACAACTCACTCAGACAATGAATTTTCAGGTTCTGTGGCGTAGGATTCACACCACGCTCCTGCAAGAAGCGGTAATTCAGACCTCTCTCTTAATTGGTCTCTCGGGCTTGTGTTCTTTAGAAGGTCAGGTCAGGTTGCCACAGTGGTATTTTTGACTGCAAAAGATCTTCCAGGTTATGAACAGCAGAAAGCAAAAATGAGCCCTTTGGAGTCCCACGCAATACGCAACAGCTGCGAGACCCGCACTTTCTGCTAGTCCTAGCCGGTGTTGGCACGCAGGGTTTCGCGAGCAGCGGCTAACACAGCTTGCCGTAGACAAAGAGGCGGATGGCAGCCTTGGTGCTTGCCCCGGGGAGCTTTGTGCCTCGGATCCCCTTACAGAGGGAAGCTTTGGCAAGATGAGAGATGCATGAGAAAGCCTGGCTGGGGGGCTGAAGGAGCCGAGGCCACCCCTCCCCTTGCCCGCAGGGCTGGTGCTGGCGGAGCGGGGGTCCCTGGAGCTCCCTCTCCCACGGCTGAGGGCTGGGGGCCAGGGCCGCTTCACGTGTCCCTGCCTCTTTAAGCTGCTGTAAAATACTGCCTAGCTCTCGTCTTTTCTACCCCGCTCTTAAAATACCCACCAGATCCCTAGCTTCTTTTCTGCTTTATTTCCTCTTTTTTTACGGTCTCGGTTTAGATGTGACATTTCCCTCGGTTTGGTGAGACTGCCGAAGGTATTTTGCTCCGGTTTAAAGCTGTCAGTGGTCTGCGTTTGGATTTCTGTGGAGATTACGTGAGATGAGTGAGGCTGAACGGTTTATAGCTCCTTTCCGCCCTAAGCGCTGCCCTGTGCTGTGAGTCCTGTAAGCCAACACATTGATATTTAGCCCATAAAAATGATTCTATGAAATGCAGCTTCTTAGATTACTTTATTGTTACTAATGTTCATTGATTTCTACTGAACATCCTTCACAAATACTAAAGCACTGTGTGGAAAGATACAAACACCCACAGCAAAAAAGGAAAACGGTATTTCTTTTTATGACACTGTGTTTCTTTGAATCTGATCCTCGGTTACTCTGTGGCTACCTTAAGCTGTTTTTTTTTAAAAAAAAGCACCACTCAAAGGGAGCTTAGATATAATTTAATCCTACTTTGAGAACACTTTTCCCTGTCAGTGCAATATGAAGTGGTCTTGGTTTCAATGAGAACCTTCCCCTATTCTTGCAGAGACTCAGGACACTGAGGGCAGGGCAAACATGGATTTATTTAGCACAGATTTTAACTCCGTGCATCAAAATACAAAATACTCCTCATTGGCCTACCCTAATAATTCTGCACAGCCAAAGAGAGAATCCAGGAGGGCTTCAGTGCAGCACTATAATAAGCAACTGCAGAAATGTTTATCATTCTTGATGGCAAAGATTGAAAAACTCACCATTTATTTCAAAGAGATAAGTATGACACCTTAACAATTCTGTCTTGTCTTTACTGCAGACATTTCCGTTTCAAGCCCTGACAATATTAAGGAAGAGATTTATTGAAGTTCATCACACAGCCTGAATCCTTTGGAGCCAAGGTATTTATAATGATGTAAAAGTGACAGTGTCAACAGTGATTTAAATCATTTAGTCACTATGATAAACATTGTGTTGCCCTAAAATTCAAGAGATGTACTGAGAATATAAGTCACCCAGAATAAAAAACAAAATCAGTGGCAAACGGTTTGGGTTTGAAAAACTCATCGTGATCTAAAATAAAAGATTGAATGAGAGGAGCTAACAATGAAGTCATAATATCCATGAGATAAATGCTCATGATATCTCATGAGCCGATGAGATAAAGACAGATATCCTGTGTGAATGCAGTACCTACCTTTATACCTGAAGAAGTCAGCACTGCATTTATCAGCAAGAGTTAGAGTAGAACAGTATAAAACACAGACAAGATGTTTGATGCTTGCCAGACAGCAACTGCTCTGATCATCATTTTGCTTAATGAAGGTTTGATGTAGATCAACTCTTGATCAATCTGTTAGATGGAACCTGGGATAAATTAGAAAGCAAGTTATGGAGATGGGGAAGAAAAAATAATCAGACTTCCATCCTCAACATCTGTACTTTATATCAAGGTAGGAGGAGATGCAAGAGAATGAGGCAGAGCAGGAGATGTCACTCAAGGTGGCTGAAAGAGAGTAAGAGAATTTATCTGACAGTGATCAGGGAAATTAACAACGAGGCAATAAAAATGTTAAAAAAATTTTCGTGATCTCAGGAACCCTGGAGACAGATTTAAATCCAGAATTCCTCTCCAGAGGCTTAAAGAGACACTGGGAAAACAAAGCAACTAGGTCTCAAACTCAGAACACAAGATACAAGCAGGTCCTTCTGTAGGACATCACGTCAGGAGCTGGGAGAGCAGGGGAAGAGCAGAGAGGTGGAGAAGTGTCCTCATCAGCTTGAGAGACCTGACGGCCAAGTTATGCCATGCTCAATCTGTCCAGTATTTCTTCTTGTTCCCTTGGACTTGATTCCCCAAATTTCCTTCTCTCCTTTCCTAAGCTTGTCACTGTCAACACCATCTAAAAAAATCATGGTGCTCCTCAGGTCACATCTCACCTAATCAAAACACACTGTACCAAAATTGTCCTGCGTAAAAAGTCCTCACCAATATAATTTTGGTTTCTAATGTGTAATTTTTAAAAAGTGCTGATGTTCATGCATTTCTGTTCACTTTTCAAAGAGGATCAAAAAAAGTATTCATGCACTGAACAAAGTGCAGGAAAGTTTGTTACCATGAGATTTGTCAGGCTGCCGGCAAGAAGCGCGGGGCTGGA
>NW_010553975.1:0-15066 GCF_000687285.1 Phaethon lepturus | reverse complement strand
GTTTAGCCTGGAGAAGAGGAGTCTGAGGAGAGATCTTACCGCTCTCTACAACTCCCTGAGAGGGGGTTGTGGTGAGGTGGGTGTTGGTATCTTCTCACAAGTATATAGCGATAGGACGAGAGGAAATGGCCTCACGTTGCATCAGGGGAAGTTTAGACTAGATATTAGGAAAAATGTCTTTACGGAGAGAGTGGTCAAGCGTTGGAACAGGCTGTCCAAGGAGATGGTGGAGTCACCATCACTGGAAGTGTTCAAAAAATGTGTGGACGTGACACTTCCTGACATGGCTTAGTGGGCATAGTGGTGTTGGGTTGATGGTTGGACTTGATGATCTTAGATGTCCTTTCCAACCTTAAAGATTCTGTGATTCTGTGACTTCTCTTTGGAGGGCATTGCACAGATTTCTATAAGCTTTATCTGGGAGCTTTCACAGTGGCCGGCATTCCCATTACATCTTTTCTACATCCGCCCCCCAATGATTCCTGTGACACACCTTTTGATAGTACCACCCAGGCAAAACAACTTTTATGCAATTGAAAATATTGTTTCATGTACAGGTTCTTTCTTTGCCAGGGGCCATGAGAGAATATGAGGAACAGGTGGCGGTAGCTAAAGTCCTGGATTTTGCTTTATTATTTGTGCGCATTTACAGCCATCCTATGTGACAGTCTCATTTAGTCGGTGCTATGGGCAATCTCTGTCTGTACCTAAAAATATCTTTTAACAGCTGCACGTAGGGAACAATCACAGGGGAAAGAAAAGAAGCATAGAAAAGCAAAAGGCATCTTAGAAAGGAAATGGAGCCAGAGGAATTCAAGACTGGGGTTCTTTTATTTCCTAAAAGGACACTTATTTTGAAGAGCATGCAGAGTTTGCTTCTACTGATTCTATTTTTGTTGATATTTTGTCCGTTGCCATTGTTTGCTTAAAATAATTTCTCAGGAGATACCTGGTGGCTGCAGGCAGCGAATTTTAGCAAACTAGCTCTGAAAGTGAAAAATTGGATTATTCTCTACACAAGACAACTGCTTTATACAAGCACAAAAAATATTTGTGATTCTTGGCATTATATATTGGTATGTGTGACAAGTTCCTATAAACTCACAGACACAACCAAGAAATAGTGTGAAGAAAACATTTTTCTCTCTCTTCAAACCTTCAGCTGGAAAGACCGGGGGGTAATATCTTTTATCTCTTTTTCTGGTGCTCACTGGAACATTCACATTTAAAAGTTTTTTTCTGTCCTTTCTTCCCAAAGTCCTTGTAGCACTTACTATCTCACAAACTTTGCCTTATCCCCTTCCTGCCACCACTTCAAAAATTGTTAAGCCAGGTCTGAGAAAAATAGTTTTCTCTTTTTAATTCCAAATTGGAGACCTTAAACTGGTAAACAGAAACCAATTTATAGCCCTTTACGAACTATCCCTCCCTCTTGTTTCCTTCCTTTTCCTTAGGTTTTCAGCCTCCTTATAAGTATTTTGGCTGAGTGATTAGACAGAAAGTGCAGTATAGACCAGTTCGTCATTGGACACCCAACCAAGGCTGGCTGACACTCCAGGTCAGCCTGCCTGTTTCAGATACTTGTCTAAATCCTGATTAATTTCCTCCTTCCCCCCACCCACCCCACAGATTTGAGACCGTAATAGGAGCAGGTTTCATGTTGTCCTAGTTTTCTGAGGGATAAAATTAAGTATTTTCCTCATCCCAGAACAGTGTAGGATGGTGAGTAGATTATAAGATTCATGTTGTCTCCACTTGCAAGGTGTTTTATTTGTTCAACTTGCTGACTCCCTGAGGAAGTCTAATTGCAGTGTATTAGAAAGAAAGACCTACTCAGGAATGTAGAAAATGAGGTGGTGTTCCTCATATCCAGTATAATAAAAATGATTTCATAGTATCCAATGAACAAACAGATGACCACCGTTTTCCTAGTCTTTTTAGTCTCATGTTACAAGGGAAGAATAGCAGACATCTGTGCAGTGTCTCCCTGACACCAGTGCAAGAGTGCCCATACATGCCCACACATTTTCCTCATCTTTTCCATATATATCTTATCTGAATTATAAGAGGCTTTTGCTTTCTCTGTCCCGCAGTTTATTCTGGACAAATATTTGTCTATCCTGTCAAAAAATCCTCTAGTAACTGGGGTTCTACAACATGCCTAAGTACTCTTTTCTGGTGTATTCTTCACTAAATATTCTTAACTTAAATAATTTCCCTCTAATTCCAAACAGAATAAAAAATAAACCAAAACAGCCATACAGACTCCATTGCTTCCATGTCATTTTTATTTAACTCATCTCTGGCACGGTTCTTCTAATCTTCATTTAGATGTCCATAATAGAAATATCTAAAGCTGAGCTGACTCTCATTGGCTCCTTCTACAGTCAAAGGAGAAAAGGAGGCACTTCTAAACTTCTATTCTTCTGGTCTATTTTAGCTAATTAATAAGTTTAATCATGACCTGAAAGTTCTTACTTCACTCACTTAACTAGACAGGGACCTAAAGGAAATTAGGACATAGAGCTAGAGTTTTACATTACATTTTACATTTACTCTGGTAAGTCCCACCTAGAGGAGAACACAAGACCAATACTGCTACTAGAGTCTTAAGAATTATTTCTGAATGAAAGAGAATCTTACCTATGGTGCCCTGAATCAGCCAATAGCACCACAATAGCTGCTCAAATATCTGAAATTAATCTGAAAGGTCACAGTCAGTTGAAGTATGGGGAAAAAAAAAAAACCCAAAAAGCAACAAACTGAAGAGGAGCAAAAAATAAATGAGGATAAATTAAAGATGCCCAAGGGCTCTCTACAAATACATCAAGACAATAGGTATTATGAGACCAGAGAGTAGATACATTAAAAAGTGAAAAGGTGAATGAAAATATTCATGATTCATATAATAAATGCAATAATGGACTCCTTTTAGAGAAGCTAAGATTTAATTAAAAACTGAGCTAAACTAAACTAAAGGACTTCTGGCTGTTGTAATAAATTTGGAGGAGACTTTCCAAACATGAACAGAATGCTTTCAGACACACAACAGTGATGTGAGTGCCTCTAAAGTGAATGCCTACCCTCTTTGATTTACCCTTGGCCTCTACTCATCTCACTGTGTAGCAGTACCACAAGGAGTTCAAGTCACCAGAAAGTAATGTGAAGACTTCAATCAAGTAACCCGTTGGGGAAGGTTCAAGCCAATGACTGAAAAAAATAAGGAAAAAGAAAAGACTTGCTTGCAAGTTTCCATTTCATGCTAAGATAAATTTGTTCACATATTTGCAAGAACACAAAGCAAAGCTAAAAGGAAGTTATAATTGTTAGTCATGAAGTCAGGCATTCAATTTTTTTCCTTTTTTATGTGAGATTCCTAGTTTTTATACTTATTTTTTATTTTTTAAGATTCCTGTTTTTCCCATAGGCCTGCCTTATTCAATACAAAAGAGGCAAGTTACACACATACTTAACAAATTTTCAGCATTTTTCTTTTAACTGAATTGTTGAAAATGTGATACACTGAAGAAGATGATAGCTGCAGTAAGATGTCTGGTAAAGATATTATGATCTCATAGTTAGGTGAACCATGCATGAAGATAAAAATCAGTAGTATTCCAACAAGGTGAGAAGAATAGAAAAGTAGATGTTAGGTATACAGGAAAGATTAAGTTTGATTTTTGCTCACACTTTTCTGGTAAAGCACCAGAAAGCAGAAAAATGACTACATTCTTTGAAAAGCTATGAGGTCTTCAAAGGTGCAACCTGCTTTGTAGTTCACAAAAATGTAGTAAGTTCTTATAGACAGGCTGGAGCTGACCACTGGGGGTCTGTGAGTGCTAGCTGCCACATGGTAGCCATGGGACCAGAAAGGCCATGCCCTCCTGAAGCAGGGCCTCATCACACAGCACCCACTGAAGGAGCAGGGCCAGGTTGGGGACAATGACTGGGTCCAGACCAAAGCCCACAACTTCTTGGCAAAACCAGAGAGATGAGGAGGACTGAGGTCTGGTCAGGAGCCAGCCTGAAGGCCTTGTCCAGAGCATGGACAGCCAGGTGGGCCCTGGGGTTGTGGGAAGGGCAGACACAGGCGCCTGGCACATAAGCCACCATTTTTTCACTGGTTTGACATAGCCAGCTGAGTGGAAAAAATACTTCAGTATTACTGCAAGAGATCCTGTCTGCCACCATCTTGATTTACAATCATAGAATCATAGAATACTAGGTTGGAAAGGATCTCAAGGATCATCTGGTCCAATCTTTCTTGGCAAAAGAAAGGTCTAGACAAGATGGCCCAGCAACCTGTCCAGCTGAATCCTAAAAGTATCCAATCCACCACTTCCATGGGGAGATTATTCCAATGGCTGACTGTTCTCATTGTGAAAATTTTTCCTCCTGTGTCCAGTCGGAACCTCCACAGCAGTAACCTGTACCCATTACCTCTCATCTTTTCCATGTGACTCCTTGTAAAAAGAGTCTCCATCTTCTTTGCAGCCACCCTTTAAATATTGAACATGGTGATAAGGTCTCCCCTAAGCTTTCTTTTCTCAAGGCTAAACAATCCCAGTTCTCTCAGCTTTTTCTCACATGGCAGGCTTACCAGGCCTTTGGTCATCTTTGTGGCCCTTCTCTGGACCTTCTCCAGCCTGTTCACATCTTTTTGTGTAGTGGGGACCAAAACTGAGCACAGCATTCCAGGTGTGGCCTGACAAGCCCTGAGTAGAGTGGGATAATGACTTTATCTCTGCTGGTGATGCCCTTGTGGATGCAACCCAGCACCCTGTTGCCTTGCTTTGCCACAGCAGAACACTGTTCACTCATATTGAGCTTCTCGCCTACCAGGACCCCTAGGTCCCTCTCCACAGAGCTGCTCCACAACTGGGTAGATCCCAGCCTGTGTTGCCCTCCTGGATTATGTTTTCCCAGGTGTAAGACTTTACGTTTGTATTTGTTGAACTTCACAAGGTTCTTGTTAGCCCACTCTTCCAGCCTATCCAAGTCTTCCTGCAGGGTGGGTCTCCCTTCCAGTGTCCACTTCCTCACTTAGTTTTGTATCATCGGCAAATTTCATCAGGGTACGCTTGATCCCATCACCCAGATCACTTATGAAGATAAGCATTGGGCCCCATATCAGTCCCCGGGGGATTCCACTTTTGACAAGTTGCCAGTTTGAAAAGGAGTTATTTACCACCACCCTCTGGGTGCAGCCTCATGAGGTTTGCACAGACCCACCTCTCAAGCCTGTCAAGGTCGCTCTATGGCATCCCTTCCCTCCAGTGTGTCAACCTCACCACACATCTTGGTGTTGTTGGCAAACTTGCTGAGGGTGCACTCAATCCCCCTGTCCATTTCACCATCTTGACTTGTGATAACTCCCAGAAGGATTTGTTCCATAACTTTCCCAGGGACTGAAGTAAGACTGCTGGGCTTAAAATTTCCTGGATGCATCTTTAAGCCCTTCTTGTAGATGGGGGTGACATTAGCCTTCTTCCAGTCTTCTTCCAGTCTCTCCACAACTTCTCAAAGATTATGGAGAGTGGCCTCGCGATGACGTCAGCCAGCTCTCTTAACACTCTTGGGTGCATATTGTCGGGGTCCATCAATTTGTAGGGGTCAAGGTCCTGTAATAGTTCACATACCAACTCTTCCTTTACTAATGGTGGGTCTGTCTTTGCATCAACCTGGATTTTTGTTCCCAAGGCCTGGGGTCCAACAGTGCTGGTAAAGATGGAGGTGAAGAAAGTGTTGCAAATCTCTGCCTTTTCAACATTGTTGGTGACTAATTCACCCCTCCTGTTTGACAGTGGGCCAGTATTTTCCTTCTGTTTCTGCTTGTTTACATATCTGACAAACCCTTTCTTATAGTTTTTGACATCTCTGGCCAATTTCAATTCAAGCTCAGCTTTTGCTTTTCTAACTGCATCTCTGCACACCCTGGCAATGCCTTTGTAGTTCTCAATGTGTATTTGTCTGCTTTTCCATCTCTGGAACATTTCTCTTTTGGTTTTGATCAGACTCAGAAACTCACAGTTAAGCCAAGGGGGTCCTTGCTCCACCTACTTCTCTTACCTTTAAAGGGGATGAACTGCTTTTGTGCTTCCAGGAGAGCATTCCTGAAAAACTCCAAACACTCGCTAGCTCCTTTATTGCCCATGGAAGCTTCCCACAGAGTCTCTCCCGACTGAGCTGTCAGTGAGCTGAAGTTCGGTCTTCTGAAATCTAAAACCTTTGTCTTAGTACTAGCCTTCAGCGTGCACAGCAACATCCCAAACTCCACAATATTGTGAACACTGCAGCCAAGGCTATCACTAACTAAGATATTATGAAGCAGGTTTTCTTGGTTTGTGAGTAGCAAGTCCAGCAGTGTCTCATTCCTGGTTGGCACATTTAACATTTGTATGAAGGAGCAGTCCTCTACGCATTCCAGGCACTTGATGGATTTTCTCTCTTTTTTTATGAGAATGTCATCTCTGTGAGTAACAGAGAAAAAAAGAAAAATTCAGTGGAAACAGGCAAAAATTTGAAAAATTTTTAGTATTTACATAATTGCCAATAAAAGTGGGTGAGCATGGCATGGGAACCAGTTATGTGAAGTAATTGTGATATCTTCATAGAATCATAGAAGTATAGAATCACAGAATCATAGAATACTCTGAGTTGTAAGGGACCTTAAAGGCCACCTAGTCTAATCCCTTGGCAATGAGCAGGAACATCTTCAATGAGATCAGGTTGCTCAGAGCCCCGTCCAACCTGACCTGGAATGTTGCCAGGGTTGGGGCATCTACCGCCTCTCTGGGCAACCTGGGCCAGGGTTTTATCACCCTCACTGTGAAAAATTTCTTCCTTACATCTAGTCTAAATCTACCCTCTTTTACTTTAAAACCGTTACCCCTTGTCCGATTGCAAAAGGCCCTGCTAAAAAGTCTGTCCCCAACTTTCATATGAGCCTCCTTTAAGTACTGGAAGGCTGCAGTATAGTCTCCCCAGAGCCTTCTCTTCTCCGGCATGAACACCCCCAACTCTCTCAGCCTGTCCTTACAAGAGAGGTGTTCCATCCCTCTGATCATTTTGGTGGCCCTCCTATGGACTCACTCCAACAGGGTCCATGTCTTTCCTGTGCTGAGGGCTCCAGGGATGGATGCAGGACTCCAGGTGGGTTCTCACCAGAGCGGAGTGAGGGCCGGAATTCCCTCCCTCGACCTGTTAGCCACAGTTCTTTGGATGCAGCAGAGGATACGGTTGGCCTTCTGGGCTGCAAGCGCACATTGCCGTCTCATATCCAGCTTTTCATCCACCAGTACCCCCAAGTCCTTCTTGGCAGGGCTACTCACAATCCCTTCATCCTCCAGCCTGTATTGATACTGGGTGTTGCCTCAACCCAGGTGCAGGACCCTGCACTTGGCCTTCTTGAAGCTCATGAGGTTCACAAGGGCCCATTACTCAAGCTCGTCCAGGTCCCTCTGGATGGCATCCCATCCCTCAGGCGTGTCAACTGCAGCACTCAGTTTGGTGTTGTCTGAAAGCTTGCTGAGGATGCACTTGATCCTACTGTCTATGTCATTGATGGAGATATTAAAAAGTAGTCATCCCAATACGGGCCCCTGAGGGACACCACTTGTCACCAATTTCTGGACATTGAGCCGTTGACCACTACCCTCTGTAATCAACCATCCAGATAATTCTACATGCACCGAATAGTCCACCCATCAAATCCATATCTCTCCAGTTGAGAGAGAAGGATGTTGTGGGGGACCATGTCAAAGGCCCTACAGAAATCCACATGGATGACACCCATAGCTCTTCCCTTGTCACTGATGTAGTCACTCTATCACAGAAGGCCACTCGATTGACCAGGCAGGACTCGCCCCTGGTGAAGCCATGCTGGCTGTCTTCAATCACCCCCCTGTCCTCCATGTGCCTTAGCATAGCTTCTCGGAGGATCTGTTCCATGATCTTCCCAGGCACAGAGGGGAGGCTGACAGGTCGGTAGTTCCCAGCATCCTCCTTGCTACCTTTTTGAAAAATGGGTGCAATGTTTCCCTTTTTCCAGTCTCCAGTGACTTCACCTGACTCCCAGGACTTTTCAAATATCATGGAGAGTGACTTGGCAGCTACATCAGCCAGTTCCCTCAGGACTCGAGGATGCATCTTGTCATGTTCCATAGACTTACGTGTATTCAGGTTCCTGAGGTGATCTCAAACCTGATCTTCTCTTACAGTTGGAGGGACTTTGCTCCTCAGGTCCCTGCCTTGAGGTCCATCCACTCGAGAGGTGTGGGAAGAGAGATTGCTAGTGAAGACTGAGGCAGAAAAGTTATTGAGTACACCAGCCTTCTCCTCATCTGTTGTTACCAGTTTGCCAGTCTTGGTCATCAAGGGGGGTTCACTTTTTTTACCTTTCTTTTCTGGCTGACATACCTATAGAAGCCCTTCTTATTATTGCTTGTGTCCCTTGCCACATTCAGCTCCAGCTGTGCCTTGGCCCTCCTGACCGCTGGGCAAAGCCCTGTATGACCTGATTGGGCTTTGAACAAGTGGTTTGATTTCATGACTTCTAGCGGTTTCTTCCAGCCAATATTTCTATGATTATTTTCAGTACACACCTTATAGTACCTGCCAAGGTTTGAGAATGAGAAGTGGAAAACTCATACGGCATCTTCAGAAAAGCTTAGAAGAACAATTCTTTTTCCACAGGATAAAACTAAAAATGAAATGCATTTATTGAGACAGAGAGATAATATCAGATACTTGTGAAAATTTATACACATACATCTGACCTAGGTTAGCTACAAGTACTTTTTCCTTTTTATGAGCCCTGAATTCATGCAACTTCACAGTTTCAAGGTTTGATTTAATCATCTGATACCAGGTTTTAGTCAAAGAGGTCTGAGGAGCACTAGGTTAGGTTAATTTTTATTTTCTACATCTAAAATAGAAATATGTAAACACAAAATAAGAAAAAAGGTAAATACTACATACACTTTAGCAGAACTGGCTTCATGTTACATCTTTTTGTGTTACTGAAAATGGACACTTTTTAAAGTGAATGCCTGGCTGCATATTTCTGCAGCTCTCAGTGCTGAGACACACTGAGGCATCCTTGCGGCTGACTACAGGGAGTTTTGGAGTATAAAAATAACTGGAGAAGTTCATGTTTGATTAAGAAAAATAAACACCTCAGTAAATTCTGAACTATGAATCAACAAATGAACACTACTTAGCTGTAAAAGATTGAGTTCTAAATTAAAAATATTTGCTGAATTTCTGATTGCCCAGGAGAAATTTGCATTGCACATAAGTGACACTTTGAAAGGGTCATATCACTTTTTGCATGTGTTTCAACACTGCTGAGGCTTAATTTATGTACTGTCATTGAAGAGAGGGAAGTATAATGGATTTTTAATTATTATAGTTACAAAGAGCAAATGGAAGGTAGTCCGATTTCTTGACAAAACAGGAAGAGAATTAGGAGTTATAAAGAGCAAATTACAGAGTCATGCCCTATTAAAGTTTTCTTTGGGACGTGACATTCCTATATTTTAAAAGGTATACATTCATCTCTTGATTGATTCTCAGGGTACAATGCTTTATGATGTTTTTAAAATGGTTAACAGATTTGCATGCACCAAATTAACTCTGGTTTATTTATATTTGCACATACTACTTTGCTCTTGAGTAAGTAGGCAGATGTACCATACAAAGGCAACAAAGTCCTGCTGATAGATGTAATTTTCCAGTCCCTGAACTCAAAAAAGCGGGAAGTTATTCACATACGTTCATAAAGTTCCTCATTCCCAGATCATTTAATAAAGTACAGCATTAATGGGACTTTCAAGTTTATGTTCTTTCAGTAACTGCTAGCACCTAGGATAAGAAGTTAAAGGACCAAACTGTCTGATAGGCTGGTTTTGGCAAATTTTTGCATTGGTGTGTTTTTGGATATTAAGCACTTTTGTTCAGTGATAGCTGATTACAAGGCAGATAATAATACTTTTCTATATCTCTTTGTATTTATTCCTGTTCACTAAGAACATGATCCAGCACCTTTTAAAGTCACCAAAAGTCTTAATCATTTTGATACGGATTTAAACCACCACAACACACAGAACATCTTTCCTCCCTATAGCTACCAGAACTTTATCACTAAACCTAAGTTTCAGTATTCTCACTTCTCCCCACACATACTTGTCCAAGCCTTTCATGTCTCATCTTTTCATTTTTCATCCTGGTTGCCACTGAAAACACATTCGACATCAGTTTTTATTAAACTACATAACATTATGAATTATCTTTGTTTAGGGTCCATTCCTCTAAATATAGTAAATTTTTATGAGTAGACAGAGTTCAGCAGAACTCTTTGAATCGTTTGAGTTTTAGAACAAATATGGAGATGTTACAAGAAGAGATTTTCTTGGGAAATTTAGAGCTGTTCTGCTTTTGGTTCTGAAATACTACAACAAACCCCTGTTGGTGTTTCAACATTTGCAGTTCCATCTGGAACCCATAAGGAAAATCTGCATACATAAAAATAAAATGTTATCTGAATATTTCAGACCTTCGTTAAAGGTTTGGTCTAATTTCTAGTCTAATCACAGATGAAACTCAAGTGGTGTTGGGGGACACTTAGATTTGGACTGGTTTTATATCTAATTTTCATCATCAGGATAACTGCTTTCTCTTGGGAAAATGTAATAAAAACTCTGCAGCTTTTTGTCAAGGTTATCTTTATGGGAAAGTGATATACCTGTGATGCCTTTTAATAGACTTTGAAGGGCTACAAGGACTGAAAGGTAAGAATTCAAAGTCCAAAAGTTTACATGTACCTACTGTTGATAATTGAAATGATTTTGTTCAGAAACTTCCCTAGTAGAACGTAAGACTGGTTTTGGACTTCCAAACTGAGTTTCTATATATAACAGTGACAGCTATGCTTGAACCATAAAGGAAATGAAATGCAGTTTTATTACTATGTTAAAATTTTTGAAATAGATTGGTTTCATTGTATTTTAGAACATTATTTTATTGTTTTTCACAGCAGAAAAATTCACAATGGGACCTTTTGAAGACCCCTGGTGTCTGGAGAGCTTGGGTACAATTTAGAAGGCTAGCAATTGAGCATTCTGTAATTCCACAGAAGGAAGCCTGCTACTTCCATTATTTTGAGTTATTAGTGTTTGGTTCCTTTATTTTTCTAATACATACACAATGTATGAGGCAGTTGGTTTCTTTTCTCAAATTAAATTTAACAGTAAATGATATCAGTTTCACCAGAAATGTCCCATATACCACAGAGACTATGGACACATCTGCTATCAATAACATAAAATAATATCTGAGACACTCCAGGGGCTACTAAAAGAGGAAACAACATCTACAGTATCAAGTTCTTAAACCAGAAAAATCTAAAATGGCAACATCATAAAATCTACCTCTGTGAGTAATGGCAGACATGGATACAATTCTCAGGCCCAGTCTTAAATGTAATACATTACTTATGCTCCTGCCATTCCCTGGTGACTGCTACTGCTCTCTGCAGGGTAGAGCATGCAAGCTACCAAAAATTTGTATTTGCTGTTGTTGGCAGACTGTCTGTGAGACGAACAGATAAAAAAGGAAATCAAGCACGTGCCATCCGCTCCTGTGGAAGTTTTCGAGGAGGTATTTCAACCTGCAAACAGGGATTCCACCTTCCCAGGTGTCCTTGCATAATAAGCAAGAGGCTCTGCAAGTGGAATGGAACAATGATGAGGATGACGGTTCATCTAGGTTGGAGGTGTTGCCAAGATTAAGTCAACCTACATCCTGTGTCAAAACTGCTTCCATAAAGAAAAAAAGACGGGTCATTGTCACAGGAGACTCTCTCCTGAAGGGAACACAAGGCCAAATATGCAGACTGGACCCACTTCTTTGGGAGGTCTGCTGCCTCCTGGGGCCTGGGTTAAAGATGTGACAAGAAGACTTCCTAACCTGGTATGGCCCTCAGATTATTATCCATTACTGATTTCTCAGGTAGGCAGCAATGCAGTTACAATGACAAGTCCGAGGCCAATCAAGAGAGACTTCAGGGCCTTGGGACGACTGGCTAAGGGACCAGGAGCACAAGCAGTGTTCTCCTCTGTCCTTCCAGCTGCAGGGAATGATGAGGGAAGAAACAGGAGGAGTTGGCACATCAATACCTGGCTCCGAGCCTGGTGTCACTGTCAGGATTTTGGGGTTTTTAGTCACGGGTCAGTTTACACAACACCAGGCCTGCTGACAACAGATGGGGTACACCTGTCCCAAAGAGGGAAAAGGATCTTTGCGCAGGAGTTAGCAGGGCCCATTGAAAGAGCTTTAAATTACACTTGAAGGGGGAAAGGGTTAAAAGGAGTCTCACTAGACATAAGCCTGGGGGAGGCATGCTACTGTTTGAGGGACAGTGTACTAGTGAGGTCCTTCAATCTGCCATCTTGGTGGAGGTAGGGGATGGAGAGCCACACAGCAGCAAAGACACAAAGGTTACTGATGTGTTAGTAACCACAGAAGTGCCTGAGAACAGTCACATGGGAATTAGAGCTTCTTCCCAAAAAAGGTGGCAGGGTCAATAACCCAACTGCAGTGTATCAACACCAATGCATGAAACATGGGCAACAAAGAGGAGGACTTCAAAGCCATCGTGCAGATGGAAAACTATGATATAGTTGCAATCATGGAAACATGGTGGGATAACTCATACAACTCGAATACTGCAGTGGATGGCTATAAACTCTTCAGAAAGATTAGACAAGGAAGGAGATGAGGTGGGTATGTTAGGGCAAGTTTTGCCTGCCTAGAGATTGACAATGATGATGAAAGGATTGAGCGTTTATGGGTAAGAATCAGGGGAAAGGCCAACAAGGCAGGTATCATGGTGGGAGTCTGTTATAGACCACCAAATGAGGATGAAGAGCTGACTGAAACATTCTATAAGCAGCTGGGAGAAGTCTCACAATCTCTAGCCCTTGTTCTCGTGGGGGACTTCAATTTACCAGATGTCTACTGGAAATACGATACAGCAGAGATGAAACAGTCAAGGAGGCTCCTGGAGTGTGTGGAAGATAACTTCCTGACACAGTGAGTGAATCAACTAGGGAAGGCACTCCACTGGACCTGTTGTTTGCGAACAGAGAAGGACTTGTGGGTAATGTGATGGTTGGAGGCCATCTTGGACATAGAGATCATGAAATTACGGAGTTTTTGATTCTCCAAGAAGTAAGGAGGGGGATCAGCAAAACCACTACCGTGGACTTCTGGAGGGCAGACTATTCAGCCTGTTCAGGACACTGGTTGAAAAAGTCCCTTGAGAGACAGTCCTGAAGGGCAAAGGGGTCTAGGGAGGCTCGACATTCTTCAGGAAGGAAATCTTAAAGGCGCAAGAGAAGGCCGTCCTCATGCGCTGAAACACAAGCCAACAGGGAAAAGTGGTGTGCTGATTTTGGCTGGGATAGAGTTAATTTTCTTCACAGGAGCTAGTATGGGGCTATGTTTTGGATTTGTGCTGAAAACAGAATTGATGACTGTGGTGGGTTGACCCTGGCTAGATGCCAGGTGCTCACCGAAGTCACTCTATCAATACCCTCCTCAGCTGGACAGAGGGGTGAAAACATAAAATGAAAGGCTTGTGGGTTGAGATAAGGGCAGGGCGAGATCATTCACTAATTACCATCATGGGCAAAACAGACCTGACTTGGGTAAATTAATTGAATTTATTGTGAACAAAATTAGACTAAGGTAATGAGAACCAAAACAAAATCTTAAAATACCTTCCCCCCCACCCTTCCTTTCTTTCCAAGCTCAACTTGATTCCTGATTTTCTCTACCTCCTCCCTACCCAGCGGCACGTGGGGACAGGGAGTAGGGGATGCAGTCAGCTCATCACACGTTGTTTGTGTTGCTCCTTCCTCCTCCGGGTCCCTCTGGATGGCATCCCATCTCTCAGGAATGTCAACACCACCACTTAGCTCGGTGTCCTCTGCAAACTTGCTGCGTGTGCACTCAACCCTGTTATGTCATTAATGAAGATATTAAGCAGTATTGGACCCAATACAGACCCCTGAGGGACACCACTCATCACCAATCTCCATCTGGACATTGAGACATTGACCGCTACCCTGTACATGTGACCATCCCACCAATTCCTCATCCACCGCACAGTCCACCCATCAAATCCATATATCTCCAGTTGAGAAAGAAGGACGTTGTAGGGGACCATGTCAAAGGGCTTACAGAAATCCAGATAGATGACATCGGTATGTCTTCCCTTGTCCACTGATGTGGTCACTCAGTCATAGAAGGCCACTAGGTTGGTCAGGCAGGACTTGCCCTTGATGAAGCCATGCTGGCTGCCTCAGATCACCTCTGAGCTCTCCATGTGCCTTAGCATAGCTTCTTGGAGGATCTGCTCCATGATATTCCCAGGCAGCTGACAGGTCGGTACTTCGCAGGATCTTCCTTCCTACTCTTTTAAAAACTGATAGAAAGATAGGGGAAGCTTCTAGCAGCTTCTCACAGAAGCTACCCCTGCAGCCCCTCGCCCCCCAAAAAACCTTGCCACACAAACCAAATACAGTAATACAGAGATGCTTTTTGTTATTGCTGAGCAGTGCTCACACAGAGTCAAGGCTTTTTCTGCTTCTCATCCCACCCCACCAGAGAGTAGGCTCAGCGTACACAAGAAGTTGGGAGGGGACACAGCCAGGACAGCTGACCCCAGGTGGTCAATGGGATATTCCATACCATATGACAGCATGCTCAGCATGTAAAGCTGGGGGAAGAAGAACGAATGGGTGGGATGTTCAGAGTGATGGTGTCTGTCTTCCCAAGTAACCATTATGCATGATGGAGCCCTGCTTTCCTGGAGATGGCTGAACACCTGCCTGCCCATGGGGAGTGATGTGGTGGTCGGAGGCCGTCTTGGGCTTAGCGACCACGACATGATAGAATTCTCAGTTGTGAGGGAAGTAAGGAGAGGGGTCAGCAAAACTGCTATCATGGACTTCGGGAGGGCAGACTGTGGTCTGTTCAGGTTGCTGGTTGAGAGAGTCCCTT
>NW_010553974.1:1424-1979 GCF_000687285.1 Phaethon lepturus | reverse complement strand
GTGACTCAACAGGAGGGTCTCCCTCATTTTTCTTTCCCCTTTTCCCAATCCTTAGACATAAACCGTTGACCAAGTCTGGGACTAGGGGTGGATTTCGGTCCACTCTGAACCTTGTGACTCAACAGGAGGGTCTCCCCTGCTTTCTCTCCTCAATATGCATGTAAGCCACATTAACCCGATTCGATCCACGACTAAATCATTCCAATCTAATTGTAATCTGGTTTCTCTTTGTATAGTTTTACAAATTTATATTAAAATCATTTGCTTGTCTGATATCTTTGGCGGTGATTCTTTAAGAGGCCTGAATTACTCTTTTGCGACAGGTCTAAAGAAAGCATTGGACCAATACTTGTTGAAGATAGTCATCTGACTAACAGGGATGAAGAAAAAGCGTCAATGCATTGATGCAAATTCAATGCATTTTTTCCCTCGGTCTTTAATAATACTGATAGACCTTAGCCTATCTGGTTCCCTGAGTCGGAGGACCACCAGTGTGGGAACAGTGACTTTCCATTTGTGGACACTGAAATTGTAAGGGACCAGCTGTATCAGCTG
>NW_010553974.1:388-1353 GCF_000687285.1 Phaethon lepturus | reverse complement strand
GACCCCTCTTGATCATCTACCAAAGGTCTTGGGAGTCTGGGGAGGTGCCTGTTGACTGGAAGCTAGCCAACATTATTCTAATCTACAAAAAGAGCATGAGCGAAGACCCAGGAAACTACAGACCTGTTAGTCTAACCTCAGTTCTGGGAAAAGTTATGGAGAAGATCATACTGGGTACTACTGAAAGGCATTTAAAGGACAATGCAATCATCAGGCACCGTCAACATGGGTTTACAAAGGGAAAGTCCTGCCTAATTTGTTCTCCTTCTACCTTAAGGTCACCTGCCTAGTGGATGAAGGGAAGGTGGTAGATGCAGTTTTTCTGGATTTTAGTAAGGCTTTTGGTAATGTCCCTCACAGTATCCTTCTGGACATGTTGTCCAACTGTGGGATGAGAGGGTTCATGGTGTGCTGGGTGAAGAACTGGCTGGAGGGCAGAGCTCAAAGGGTTGTAGTGAATGGGGCTACATCTGGCTGCCAACTGGTCACCAGTGGTGGCCCTCAGGGCTCAATTCTAGAGACAGTTCTGTTAAATATATTTATCATTGATCTGGATTCAGGAGTTGAATGTATGCACCATTAGCAAGTTTGCTGATGATACCAAACTGGGAGGTGCTGTTGACTCTCTTGAGGGAAAAGAGGCCTTGCAGAGGGATCTAGATAGATTGGACCATTGGGCTATGATTAATGGGATGAAATTTAATAAGTCCAAATGCTGAATCCTGTACCTAGGATGGAGTAATGCTGGGCACAAGTATAAATTGGGAGAGGAGTGGCTTGACAGCAGCCTTACAGAAAGGGATCTGGGGATGCTGGTTGACAGCAGGCTCAATATGAGCCAGCAGTGTGCCCTAGCAGCCAAGAGGGCATCATCTAGTTGGAAGCTACCGAGGCGAAGGGCTCCAGAGTGGAGGGTCATGCCGGGGGACACTTCCTAAAGCGGAAAAACCGTGAAGGCGGCAGCG
>NW_010553974.1:0-371 GCF_000687285.1 Phaethon lepturus | reverse complement strand
ACCCCCCCCCCCAAGGCCCGGCAGGGCGGGCTCCTGACGAGCGGCAGCTCTGACTCAGCGTGGGCGGGGACAGGAGCAGCGAGCGGCAGCTCTGACTCAGCGTGGGCGGGGACAGGAGCAGCGGCCAAAGCACCTCACATACAAGAGCAGTCCCAGGGAGCGCAAGCGACCCGGAGCGCAGCGACCAGGGCGGGCAAACAGGACATGGCCCGTCAGAAGGACGTGGCGCGGCAGTCTGCGCAGGCAGGGCGTGCAGGGAAGGTGTCTCGCCCAGGAGATCAGCCCCAGTGCAGATCCAAATGAGGCGTAAACGCACCTAATGGTCACTCGCTGAGACCACCCCCCCCTCATAAAAGCAGCCCCGAGGGAGC